>NC_061122.1:121028015-121317935 GCF_002878395.1 Capsicum annuum | reverse complement strand
ATATATATATATATGTATGTATATATAGTTATATACTAATTTATAAAATATATACACATGTATACGTTAAATTTACACGTCTATAGAAGATATATACACATATATACGCTCCATTCAATAGATATATACTACTTTAAATAAAATATACTACTATATATATACATTACAACATATATATATATATATATATATATATATATATAATGTATATTTATATACTAATTTATAAAATATATACACATGTATACGTTAAATATACACATCTATAGAAGATATATACACACATATACGCACCATTCAATGTATATGTACTACTTTAAATAAAATATACTACAATATATATACATTACAATGTATATATATATATATATATATAGTTATATATATATAGTTATATACTAATTTATAAAATATATACATATGTATACGTTAAATATACACGTCTATAGAAGATATATACACATATATATGTTCCATTCAATATATATGTACTACTTTAAATAAAATATACTACTATATATATACATTACAATATATATATATATATATATATATATATATATAATGTATAGTTATATTCTAATTTATAAAACATATACACATGTATACGTTAAATATACACATCTATAGAAGATATATACACACATATACGCACCATTCAATGTATATGTACTACTTTAAATAAAATATACTACAATATATATACATTACAATGTATATATATATATATATATATATATATAGTTATATACTAATTTATAAAACATATACATATGTATATGTTAAATATATACGTCTATAGAAGATAACACATATATACACACCATTCAATGTATATGTACTACTTTATATAAAATATACTACAATATATATATATATATATATATATATATATATATATATATATGTGTGTGTGTGTGTGTGTGTGTGTGTGTGTGTGTGTGTGTGTGTGTGTGTACATATTTAGTTATATACTAATTTATAAAATATATACATATGTATACGTTAAATATACACGTCTATAGAAGAAATACACACACATATGCGCACCATTTAATGTATATGTACTACTTTAAATAAAATATCTACAATATATATACATTATAATATATATATATATGTATATATATATAGTTATATACTAATTTATAAAACATATACACATGTATATGTTTAATATATACCTCTATAGAAGTTATATACACACATGTACACACCATTCAATATATATGTACTACTTTAAATAAAACATATACTACAATATATATATATATACACACACACTACAATATATATAAATTTATAAAACATATACACATGTATGCATTAAATATACACATCTATAGAAGATATATACACAAATATACAAAACATATGCTACTTAATATAATAAATTAATAATACTTTGTAGTAAATTAATAATATATAAGAAGTAAGTTTTTAATTTAAACTAGAAATTCAATTTAAATCATTAAATGAAAAAAATTACCAAGTAAGGACTAAAGAGTGAATGAATGTTGAATTTTATTGATTGCGATATGATCCAAAATTTATAATTTACATGACCGAAAAATCTACAAATTATGCATCATTTTTTCCAACTCATTCATGTTAATATTAATAGAAACTTGCATAGGATAGTCAAAGTCAACGGGGATAAAACCATGCATTAGACTTGATTTTGTTGAGTTCTTCCGTAAAGACATAATTTCTTCAAGTTTCAGCTTGTCATTTGGCTTCGGTTTCATTCCTTGGTTTCTTCTTTCCGCTCTAATCCAATCTCTAAGGCAAACTAGAACATTCATTGCATTGCTTCCCAATGAGTGTTGGTTGTATCCAAGCTGCTGTTGTCCCTGACTAAAAACGCTCTCTGATGCAACGGTTGACATTGAAACATTTAAGATATCTCTAGCTATTCTTGAAAGCATAGGATATTGTGTTTCATTACTCCTCTACTAATCCAACGTGTTGATCCATCATCTGCGATCCTCTGACGGCGACCGAAGATAATAGTTCAGCTCTTCCCGATAAGTTGATGTGTAAGCTCTGTCATCAACACTGTTCCAATAAAGTAAATCATAAAAGAAATCAGGAAAACCATTAGAAGATGATGGCTCCTCAGGAGGATGAGGAGCGACAGTTGTAGTGATATTTGTAGGTACGGCTAAATCAAATAAATCAGCAAAGTGATTATATAAGTTTTCTATGTATTCATTTGCATCACCCATAGCCATCCACAAATCAGGTTGTACTTGTTCAGAATCATTGTTAGTATTTATTTCTAAGTTAGTATAAATAATAGTACAAAAGTGGCACATAGTATTATATATTTCATTCACGGATTTAGCATAACTCCAACCAAGTAAATAGGGAGAATCGGGAAAAAATATTTTTTAAATTTAGTAAACATAGCACCAACAGCTTCTTTATGACCTTCTTTATTTTTATATTCTTTGAGCAAACTAAAAATATCGGTTATATATGCCAAAATGTTACAAACAATAGGATAATAAGCACCGAAAAATTCAACCGTAGCTACATAAATTTTTGCTAAAAACTTAACAAGATCATTAATTACAACCCAATCAAAATCATGTAGCATGCAATCAGTAGAATCAGTAAATGAACCGCAATGTTGGTCAAAAGCTAGTGTAATAGGAACTCTATATTTATAACAAGTTTTTAAAAAATCATACATAAAATTCCATCTAATATCAATTTCCTCAGGCATCAATATCGGTGCAAGTCTATTTTCTTGACATTTAACTTTAAATTCTCTAATTCATTTTCTTCAATTATTTTCTTAAAAAAAACCAACAGCAAGACAGATTTTTTCAATATAAAGGTCAAAAAACTCAAGACCATCTTTTACAATTAAATTATATATATAACATGCATATTTAATATGAAAAATTTCAGGCAACGGCGGAGATAGCTTAGATATTAATTTTTTTTATAGCAGTCTTGTTGTTAGAAGCATTATCAAAAGCAATATATAAGATTTAATTTTCGATACCATAAAATTCGGCAACTTCAACAATAGAATCAACAATAAAATCTCTAGTATGTTTACGATTTTCATCATATAAAAAACAAGAATACATTTTTGCATCACAAAATTACTATCCATCCAGTGACAAGTGACGGTTAAATAATCATTTCTATTTATAGCACGACCAAGATCAGAAGTTAGGAACAATCTACATTGAATATTTTTTAACAATGTTGATAAATAAAAATAATATTGTGAATGAAGTCTAAAAATATCAGATCGACAAGTACTTCTAGGAACACCATTAAACATATGATTATAAATTGCTTGAATATAATGAATAAAGGCATCAGAAGAAGGAAAACTAAAAGGGAAACAACCCACAGCTACCATTTTAGCTATTTATTCTCGGTCTCTCAATTTATTATACTTCTTCGTTACCTGACTGGTTGCTGGGTCCATTCTAGTTTGTGTTGGCCCACCAATATCCCTACCACCTCGTGCAATATTTAACTCTCTTTCGTGAGAATCACCTATATGTCTCATTAACGTACCCATACCCTTTGCTTGCCTCCGCCTTTATGCTTATATATTTATTGACAAATATTGCATTGCACCTCAGTATATGATATACGTTCAAAAAATTTTCATGCAATACTAGTTGTTTTATGAGCTCTTGGGGGATGGGGAGGATGGGAAGGGAGATTAACCGATTCAGATCTAACGTTAGCATTTTCTACTGCGGGTGTTTCACCAATATTTTCATTATCTTCGTCTAAATTAATCGCATCTACTTTGTTTTCTTCTTATATACCATAATTTTCTTGAGCTTCTACATAATTCATATCGTGAGCACCTACACCTAAAGGTACACCTACTTCTTCCTCAAAAGGTTGACTAACTGGTGTTGGAGGCACATAGGTATATCTACTACTTGAACTACCTCGACCGCTAGTAATTCACTTTTTACTACCACTATCGCTTTCGGGACAAATTTTTTTAACACCTTTAGTAGCGAGGTTTCTTAATTTATCCATAATATAAATTAAACTAAAAAAATTCAAAATACACAAATATAATAAAATTAAGTATTCAACAATTAATACACTAAATAAAAATTAAACGTAAAATATGGAACGACAATATCAAATTTTGGAATTATCCAAAGGTTGCAACTTTAGAAACTTTCACTCATACTTTGTAATCAAAAAATTAGAAAATTCAAGTGAGCACTTTAGGAAATTAAATTTATAGAATATTTGAGAATTGAGATTTGAGAGAATTAAAAATTATGTGAAAAATGATTTGAAGGTGTAGGGTATTTATAGAATTTTTTTGGGATTAAAAAATAATTTTAAAAGTAATTTTTTTAAATCTTTTTGGGATTAAGAAATTATGAGAATGTTTTCACTACATTTTTGGATTTTTAATGGAACTTATGCATGGTTTAAAGTTGATAATGGAACCCAAAATGGATAAATAGTTTGGAATGGTCAAAATGGAATGCTTTTAGATTTAACAATCATTCTTGTGGGGTATAATGGGATCTCCTATGTAATCATAATAATGGAACACTTGTGGGGTACATGGGACTCCCCCAAATTAATTATATAATGTGATCTATAGGTACAATGGAATCCCTTGATCTCTAAAAGGTTTGGCTAAGGACAATATTTGCAAGTTATAGTCGGTATGATGATACCACTATGTATAGCTTCGGTTAATAACAATGGTTTGGTTGGTTTTAAATTGTTTTAATTGGTAATAAAGGCAGCATGTGATAGCTAACCGTGAAGGTAGGAGTCCAACTGATGTAACACTGGAAACTCATGTTTGTCGACATGAGGGGTAGGTTATGGTGACCTTATATAATACTACAAGGTATACATGAATCCTCTAAGTACACTGTACATATATATCATAGAGAGTGAAGGGTACTTGAGAATCCCTTACTCTTACAGTATCTTTGATTCGTGTGGCTACACACATCAGGGCTCGTTCAGGGGGTTAAACTGGACTCATATAGCCCATGGGTGGTTAAGGACTATTAATCTAGGCATACCCAAGTTAATGGTTTTATATGCATGCTAAACCCGACTTTCTTTCCCGACACAGTTATATATATATATGGTTTGTATGCATATGGATGGTTTACTTGGTTTTGTTAAATGATATTATTTTATCCTTATCCTGAGTCATACTAGCATTCACCTACTAACCATCTTCGGGTGGCTATATCCCCACACAATACAGGAATCGGTCGTTCTACTTTTCCTGATTAGCGATCGAACTTTGGGATCAGCCATTGGATTGAAGTAGTGAGTTTTCATCTTTCTGAAAGGATTCATTTCATGGATGTTATTTCATTCTTTATTTTATTTATAGATATTGGATTTGGCTATGGTTGGGGGCATGTCCTAATCAGATTTTGGCATTTTTTAGTTAGAGGTTTTTATGGAACTACAATGAGTTGGAATGGACGGGATCGGTAGTGGTGTCATCCTTAGTATTTGCATTGGTATTGGGGCTGATAACTGTCAACTGTGTTATTGGTTGTTCCATCCTTTTTTATTTTGGGGGCTATTTATAATTATTATTAAACTCATATGGTCTTGGTTTTTTATTATGGTTTGGTTGGTAATGGTTATTGATTGGGTATCGAACGATTGGACTCATTTGGGTGGTCCTAGATATGGACCTATCCCAGAGTCTTGAATTAGGCAATAACTTTATCTTATTATACGTTCAAAATTCATCCAATTTGGGATATGTGTAGGCTGGTTGGGTTAGGTAACGGGGGCAGTCCCCGGTCTTTGTTGGACTTGGGATGCCCATTACAACAAGGACCGGGTTTGGGTTGTATCAGTTTGGTATCAGATCTTTAGGTTCATGGTCAATTGGGAGTCCATAAAGCCATGTCTAGTAGAGTCTTTTTTAGGATTGTGTAGTGTGTCACGCTCATAAGAGGGAGGCTACAAGGCATTTAGGAATGTTTTACTTTCTTGGTATTCAATTTTCAAGCTTGGAGTCTAAGCCATGGAATATCCTTTAATCTTTGTTTGTTTGCTTTTTAGATCATGCCTCGATGATCTAGAACACAAGAAAATTCTTTTGTACCATCTGGGGACGATGTTGATAAGGTATGCCCTACACCTGGTGAGTTCGCACTCGGTCCTAGGGTCCTATCCTTGATTGTTCTAGAGTTCCCCCGATTGCTACTATTCCTCCTCATGGTTAGGTGACTAATGCATTATTTTACCAATTATTTCATGCTATTGCTCAGTTGGTTGCTGCTCAGGCTTATTGGGATTCATCTGGTGTTTTATCTGCTGAGGCCACTAGGGTTGACTAGTTTATAAAGATGAATCCTCTTATTTTTACTGAAGTAAAGGTAGAGGAGGATCCTTAGGCTTTCTTGGATGAAATAGAAAAAATCTCCAGGGCGATGCAGGCCATGAATATGGAAGGGGTAAACTTTGTAGCTTATCAACTCCAGGATATTGCGTACCAATAATACGAGGAGTGGGATAAAGATACAGGTGATGTTGAGGAGTTGTCCTTATGACAGGACTTTTCTAATCCTTTTTTGGATTGCCTCTTTCCTTAGGACCTGAGGGAAGCAAAGATGGAAGAATTTATGAATCTTAAGCAGGGAAGAATGTCTGTCAAGGAATATGCCTTAAAGTTTCATCAGCTGTCAAGGTATTCTCCAAACTTGGTGGCTGATATGAGAGCGAGGATGAGAAAGTTCACTTCTGGGATATCTCGGGATTTGGCCCTTGAAAACAAGATTAATTTACTGATTAAGGATATAGATATTTTGAGGTTAGTTGTCCACATGCAGCAGGTGGAGGATGAAAAGAGAAAGTAGGTAGAGTTTGGGGAAAAGTAGGGTAAGAGGAGTAGGTTCTCTAAGCAAGGTGGTGCTTAATAACAAGGTAGTTAGGATGGCGACAAATGGCTGAAGAAGTAGTGGAAGAGTTCTAGTTCCTTCTCTACTGCTAGTGCTCCTTACATGAAGCAGTTGGGTGATAGGCATCTGCAAGGTGGTGATAATTTCTAGGTACAAGGTGCCCAAACTCAGGTGAGTGGGGCTCATTTGTCTTCTTCATACCCTTTTTGCCAATTTTGTAGTCGTCTTCATCAAGGATTTTTTGATGAAAAAAGGGAGAGGTGTTTTAAATATGGTCAGTCAGGCCATATGCTTAAGAATTATCCGGTTAGCAAGGGTGCTTCAAGAGCGGTGAAAGCTTTGGTTGCTTTATCTTTTGCACCTACGCCTAGTAGTGTTGCTTCGGCGTATGCTCCTATTTCTGGTACCAGTACTGATTAAAGTAGGTTGTATGCTTTTATATCTCTGCAGGAATCTGAGGCATCGCCTGATGTCATGACTCGTACGTTATAATGCTTTTCTCATGACGTATATTGTTTGCTTAATCAGAGTTTCACTCTTTCCTATGTGACTCTATATGTGGCTGTATGTTTTGATTTTTATCCTGAGGTTGTTTTGGATCCTTTTTTGTTTCTACCCCAGTAGGTGACCTGATTATTGCTAAAAGAGTCTATAGGGTGTGTGTGGTATCTGTTGGTAGCAAGCAGACCTTGGCAGATTTATTTGAGCTTTATATAGTGGATTTTGATGTTATTCTAGGGATGGATTGGTTACACTCTTGATATGCATCCTTAGATTGTTAAACTCCTTAGGCTGTCTTTAGGTTCATTGGTGAACTGGTTATAGAGTGGGAGGATGGTTATCTAGCTCCTAGTGAAAGTTTTATTTCTTATCTTAGAGCTCGGATATTAATCTCTAAAAAGGTGTCTTTATCATCTAGTCTGGGTTAAGGATTCTAACTCGGAAGGTCATTTTTTACACTCAGTTCTGGTGGTAAGTGAGTTTCCCGAGGTTTTTTTGGATCATCGTCCTGCTGTTTCTCTAGATAGGGAGATTGAGTTTTGTACTAATTTGGTTCAGAAACTCGTCCAATATCTATTCTTACTTATAGAATAGCTTCGACTGAGTAGGATGAACTCAAGGAGCAACTTAAGGACCTTCTAGATAAGGGATTTATTTGTCCTAATGTATCCCCGTGGGGTGCACCAGTGTTGTTCATGCTCAGAAGAATGGTTCCCTATGGATGTTCATTAATTATCGACAGTTGAATAAGGTAACGGTCAAGAACAAGTATCTTCTTTCAAGAATAGATGAATTTTTTGATCAGTTTCAAGGTGCCAAGTGTTTTTCTAAAATAGATCTTTGGTCTGGATATCATCAGCTTAAGATTAGGGAGGAGGAGTATATCCCTAAGACAACTTTTCGTACTCGGTATGGGTACTTTGAGTTCTTGGTTATGTCATTTGGCTTGACCAATGCCCTGGCAATAATTATGGATTTGATGAACAAAGTATTCGAGCAGTTCATGGATCTTTTTGTCATTGTGTTTATTGATGACATCTTGATGTATTCTAAAAGTTAGCCAGATCATGCTAATCACCCTCGTGTGGTGTTACAGACCTTGAAGGAACAACAGTTGCATGCCAAATTCTCCAAGTGTGAGTTTTGATTGAACGCTGTGACTTTTTTTGGTAATATTATTTCTAGTGAGGGGATTATGGTGGATCCTTAAAAGGCTGCGGTGTTTAAAATATGGCCTAGACCCACGACTCTAATAAATATTAAGAGTTTCTTGGGTTTGGCAGGGTATTATCTGAGGTTTGTGGAGGGGTTTTCTTCGATAGGTTCTCCATTGACTAAGTTAACTCATAAGAAGGTAAAGTTTTCTTAGTCAGAAGTGTGTGAAGGGAGTTTTGAGAAGCTTAAGGATAAGTTGACTTTGAATCTAGTTTTGACTTTTCCAAAAGGTATGGAGGGGTTTGTGGATTATTGTGATGTGTCTCAGGTTGGACTTGGCTGTGTTTTAATGCAACATGGGAAGGTGATTGCCTATGCTTCAAGGTAGTTGAAGGTGTATGAAAGGAATTATCCTACTCATGCTTTGGAGCTGTTGGCGGTGTTTTTTTCTATGAAAATCTAGCGGCATTATTTGTAAGGAGTGCACGTAGACATCTTTTCTGATCATAAGAGTCTACAGTAGTGTTCACTCAAAAGTAGCTAAATCTCAGGCAATAGAGATAGTTGAAGCTTCTCAAGGACTATGATAAGAGTCTTCACTATCAATAAGGTAAAACTAATATGGTTGATGAAGCTCTTAGCTGGTTGTTCATGGGAAGTTTGGCTCATGTGGAGAAAGGAAAGCGAGAATCAGTGAAAGATATTCACCGCTTGGCTAATCTTGGGGTTCATTTGTTAGACTCCAAGAATGGTTGGGTAATGGTTTAGAAAGTGGTTAGGTCATCTCTTGGTGCTGAGATCAAAGACAATCAAGTGCTAGATCATATCTTGATGAAAACCAGGAGTGATGTTGGTGTAGAAATGGTTCTTTAGATCAGTGGTGATGGTACTTTGCGGTACTAAGGGAAGTTGTATGTTTCTGATATCGACAGTTTGTGACAATGGGTTTTGGCTGAGGTGCATGAATCATGCTATGATGTTTATCCCAGTTTGACAAAATGTATTATGATCTCAAGGAGATATATTGATGGAATGGTATGAAAAGGGATGTGGCTAATTTTGTAGCCAAGTGCATGGTGTGCCAATAAGTCAAAATTGAGCACATGCAACCTAGTAGGTTGTATCAAGAAATTTAGTTACCCAAATAGAGATGGGAGGCAATCAATATGCATTTTACTGGTTTTCCTCGGTCTCGAAATTAATTTGATTGGATTTGGGTCATTATGGATAGGGTGACAAAGTCTGCCCACTTCATGCCAGTGAGGACTACCTTTTAGGGGATGATTATGCAAAGTTGTATCTTCAGGAGATTGTGGCCTCATTTAAGGTTCTATAGAGGGCCCATAAGATGGAAGAGGATACATGGGAAGCACAGAAGGATATGAAGTCCAAGTATCCGCATTTGTTTTCTACTTCTGATATTCTTGCGAAAGGTATGTGTTATTAACATACTTTTATTTTAAAAGCTTTTAACGGGAAGATTAATATCTTTGCATCAATATTTTCTAACTTGGTTAAGGGTTGGATTGATATTTGATAATGCAAATGACTCTATTTGTGTTACCTTAACTTATCCGTCATTGGGGGATGAATCATCCTAGTGGGCGAGATTGAAACACCCTGGATTTAAGGCCTTTAGAATATTTCTTGGATTTTTGGTCTCTGGATAAGATACGACTTGGGGATATGACTCGTACACTATGATACGAGTGGTATGGGTTAGTCGTATGCTGACCAGTGTTGGTTGGTGGGTTGGATTTGGTTTCTGGAATGGGTATGATTTACTTGGTACGAGTCATATAGATAGGCACGATTTTTTTTGTTTGCGATGAAAGGAGGGAAAAGTGTTTTAAATATGGTTAGTCAGGCCATATGCTTAGGAACCGTCTGGTTGGTAAGGGTGCTTCGGAAGTAATCAAAGATCTGATTGCTTCATCTTCTGATCCTGCGCCTAGTGGTGCTGCTTCAACGTGTGCTCCTATTTTTGGTACCAACACTGGTCAGAATAGGTTGTATGCTCTTTCATTTTGGCATGAATTTGAGGTACCGCCTGATGTCGTGGCTAGTACATTACAACTCTTTTCTAGTGATGTGTATTATCTGCTTGATCTGGGGTCCACTCTTTTCTATGTAACCCCATATGTGGCTGTATGTTTTGCTTTTGATCCTGAGGTTATTTTGGATTTTTCTTATTTCTACCCTGGTAGGTGACTCAATTATTGCTACAAGAGTTTATAGAGGGTGTGTGGTATCTGTTGGTAGCAAGAAGACCTTGGTAGATTTGTTTGAGCTGGATATGGTGGATTTTGATGTTATTCTAGGGATAGATTGGTTTCACTCTTGATATGCATCCTTAGATTATCGAACTCATAAGGTTGTCTTTAATTTCCCTGGTGAATTGGTTATAGAGTGGGAGTATGGTTCCCTAGCTCCTAGTGGAAGGTTTATTTCATATCTTAGAGCTCGAAGATTAATCTCCAAAAGTGTGTCTTTATCATCTGGTCCAGGTTAAGGATTCTAACTCAAAAGGTCTTTTTTTACTCTCAGTTTTGGTGGTAAGTGAGTTTTCGGAGGTTTTTTCGGATGATCTTCCTATTGTTCCTCCGGATAGAGAAATTGAGTTTGGTATTGATTTGGTTCGGACACTCGTCCAATATCTATTCTTTCTTGTAGAATAACTCTTGTTGAGTTGAGGGAACTCAAGGAGCAACTTAAGGTCCTTCTGGATAAGGGTTTATTGGTCCTACAGTATCCCCGTGGGATGCACCGGTGTTGTTCGTGCATAAGAAAGATGGTTCCCTTCAGATGTGCATTGATTATCGATAGTTTAATAAGGTAAAGGTAAAGAACAAGTATCCTCTTCCAAGAATAGGTGACTTGTTTGATCTGTTGCAAGGTTCCATGTTCTTTTCTAAAATAGATCTTCGGTTTGGATATCATCAGCTTAAGATTAGGGAGGAGGATATCCCTAAGATGACTTTTCGTACTCGGTATAGGCACTTTGTGTTCTTGGTTATGTCATTTGGCTTATCTAATGTCCTGACGACATTTATGGATTTAATGAACAAAGTATAGACATTTCTTGGATCCTTTTTTCATTATGTTTATTGATGACATCTTGGTGTATTTTAAAAATAAGGTGGATCATGCTAATCACATCCGTGTGGTGTTGCAAACCTTGAAGGAACAACAGTTGTATGCAAAATTCTGCAAGTATAAGTTTTGGTCGAACATTGTGACTTTTCTTAGTCATATTATTTCTAGTGAGGGGATTATGGTGGATCCTCAAAAGGTTGCCGTGTTTAAAAAGTGGCCTAGACCCACGACTCCAATCGATATTTGGAGTTTCTTGGGTTTGGCTGGGTATTATATGAGCTTTATGGAGGGGTTTTCTTTGATAGTTTCTCCATTAAATAGGTTAACTTAGAAGAAGGTAAAGTTTTCTTGGTCAAAAGTGTGTGAAGGGAGTTTTGAGAAGCTTAAGGATAAGCAGACTTTAGCTCTGGTTTTGACCTTGCCAGAATGTACGGAGGGGTTTGTGGTTTATTGCGATGCGTCCTAGGTGGGACTTAGTTGTGTTTTAATGCAACATGAGAAGGTGATTGCCTCTGCTTCGAGGCAGTTGAAAGTGCATGAGAGGAATTATTATACTCATGATTTGGAGTTGTTGGCGGTGGTTTTTGCTTTGAAAATTTAGCGGCATTATTTGTTGGAGCGCACGTAGACATCTTTTCTGATCATACGAGTCTACAGTATGTTTTCACTCAAAAGAAGATAAATCTCAGGCAAAAGAGATGGTTGGAGCTTCTCAAGGACTGATATGAGTCTTCACTATCACCCAGAGAAAGCTAACGTCATTGTTGATGCTCTTAACATATTGTCCATAGGAAGTTTGGCTCATGTGAAGAACGAAAAGCTGGAATCGATGAAGGATATTCACAGCTTGGCCAATCTTAAGGTTCGTCTCTTGAACTCCAAGGATGGTTGGGTAATGGTTTAGGAAGTGGTTAGGTCGTCTCTTGGTAATGAGATTAAGGAGAAACAAGTTCTAGATCCTGTCTTGATGAAAATCAAGATTGATATTGGTGTACAATAGGTGATGGTCTTTGAGATCAGTGGTGATGGTACTTTGTGCTACCAAGGGAAGTTGTGTGTTCCTGATGTCAATAGTTTACAACAAAGGGTTTTGGATGAGGCTTGTTCATCCCGGTTCAACTGAAATGTATCATGATCCCAAGGAGATATTTTGGTGGAATTGTATGAAAAGGTATGTGGTTGATTTTGTAGCCAAGTGCATGGTATTCCAATAAGTCAAAGTTAAGCACAAATGGCCTGGTGGGTTGTATCAAGAAGTTGAGTTACTCGAATAGAAATAGGAGGTAGTCAATATGGATTTTGTTACTAGTCTTCCTCGGTCTTAGAATTAATTTGATTCGATTTGGGATAGCGTGAATAGGGTGACCAAGTCTGCTCACTTTTTGCTTGTGAAGACTACCTTTTCGGTGGATAATTTTGCAAAGTTGTATCTTTAGGAGATTATGAAGCTGCATGGGGTACCTATTCGATTATCTTCGATCATGGTAAAAAATTTTTATATCATTTCTAGCAATTTTTTCAGAAAGGGTTGGGTACTAAGGTGAGTCTGAATACTGCTTTTCTTTCTCAGATGGATAGACAAACAAAGAGGACTATTCAGACATTGGAAGATATGCTTCGGGCATATGTGATTGATTATGGTGGTAATTGGTTTTAGTATCTACCTTTGGCAGAGTTTGCTTACAACAATAGCTATCATTCTAGTATTGGTATGGCCCCTTTAAGGCATTATATGGTAGGAGATGTAGATATCCTATTGGGTGGTTCGAGCTTGGTGAGGCAGATATGTTTGGTTTGAATTTGGTTTATTAGGAGATGGAAAAGGTAAAGGTAATTCAAGATAGGCTTAAGGCTGACCAAAGTCACTAAAAGTCCAATGCAGATATAAGGCGTAGAGACTTGGAGTTTGAGCAATGCAGTTTGGCAAAAAGGGGAAGATCAGTCCCCGATTTATTAGTTCTTATGCTATTTCATGGAGGGTTGGTAATATGGCTTATGAATTGGAGTTGCCTTCTAAGTTGAGCTCCATTCATCCAGTATTCCATGTATCTATGTTGAGGAAGTGCCTTGGTGATCTTTTTTTGGTGGTTCCTTTGGAGGGATTGGGTATCTTAGATTCTCTGTCTTATGAAGAGGTCTCGATCGAGATCTTGGATTAGCAGGTTCATAGGTTATGGACCAAGGATGTGGCCTCGGTTAAGGTTATATGGCAGAACGACAAGATGGAAGAGGCTACATGGGAAACAGAGGAGGACATGCCGTCCAAGTATCCACATCTATTTTCTGCTCCTGGGATTCGTGAGGAAGGTATGTGTTCTTCAACATACTTTTGTTTTCAAACTTTGTGAAAGAGAAGATTAATATCTTTGCATTTTTATTTTTTAATTTGGTTAAGGGTTGGATTGATATTTGATAATACAAATAACTTTGTTTGTCATTACCCTACCTTGTCCGTCATTCGGGAACAAATCTTTCTAGTGGGGGAGACTGAAACACCTTGGATTTGATCCCTTAGTATTTCCTAGATTTCTAGTCTCTGGACAGATATGACTAGGGGAAATGACTCGTACACTAGTATACGAGTAGTATGGGTTAGTTGTATGCCGACCAGTGTTGGTTGGTGGGTTGGATTTTGTTTCTGGAATGGGTATGATTTTTTTGGTATGAGTCATATGGATGGACATGGATCATTTAGTTTGGGTCTTTTCTTCACTTAGTCTTAAGACTTGGTAGACAAACTTAGATCTGAGAACGAGTGGCTCACCTTGAGCCATAAGCCAGGGTACGAATCGTACCATGAACTCGTATGGTGGGCAGTGTTCAATATTCTTTAGATTCAATTCTGCTAGGGGTACAGATCATGGGTACCAATCTATGAATGGATACAACATGGTTTGGGGTGAGTCATACCTTGTACAATGTTGGGTCCAAGGGAGATGGCCTTGGGTCCGAGTGATGGGTACCACTTGTATTTGAGGGTACAACTGGTATGGATAGTCGTATCCCTCTGACGAGATTTTAGTGCAATTTAAGTGAGGGAAATCTATACATTTCCCCACTTAACCTAATAAAACCTCATGACTTTTAACTCACTTGGGAAGTTATTTGCCCTATTATTTTATTCTTTAACACTTAGAAAACACTCTCTAATCCTCTCTAAAGTTCTTGGGCAAAAGAAGCTAGGGTTCGATCTTAAGGATTAATTTGGGGCTTGTGTTGTTGATTTGCCTCCATCATCTACTTAATTTAAGACATGTTCTCTTGCCTCATTGTTAGTTCCAACTAAAAGCAATGTTTTATACAATTTTTTCATGGCTTAATTATTGTATGGTTTTGGGTTTTCAAATATAATTTGGGTTTTTTGGTTATAAATACTTGGTTATGGTTTTCCCATATGTTAATTATGTTTTTATATACTTTAATGGTGCTTTGCGATAATTGGTTGCATGTGAATAGGTGTTTGGTAATTGGCTTTTCTTTTGGAAATAATATGCCCTAATATGTTTGATAAAATGCCTATGAGAATGTTTTCACTACATCGTTGGATTTTTAATGGAACTTATGCATGGTTTAAACTTGGTAATGGAATCCTAAATAGTTAAATGATTTGGAATGGTCAAAATGGAATGATTTTGGGTTTACCAATCATTCTTGTGGGGTACAATGGAATCCCCCAAGTAATCATAATAATGGAACACTTGTGGGGTACATGGGACTCCCCCAAGTTAATTGGATAATGTGATCTATGGGTACATGAGAATCCCTTGATCTCTAAAAGGTTTGGCTAAGGACAATTCTTACAAGTTATAGTCAGTATGACGATACTACTATGTGTAGCCTTGGTTAATAACAATGATTTGGTTGGTTGGAAATGGTTTTAATTGGGCAATAAAGGATGCGTGTGATAGCTAACCGTAAAGGCGGGAGTCCAATGGATGAACACTGGAAACTCATATTTGTCTACATGAGAGGTAGGACATGGCGACCTAATATGATACAACGAGGTACATATGAATCCTCTAAGTACACTTTACATATGTATCATAGAGGGTGAAAGGTACTTGGGAATCCATTACTCTTATGGTATCTCTAGTTCATGCGACTACATGCATCGGAGCCCGTTCAAGGGGTTACACTAGACCCATATAGCCCTTGGGTGGTTAAGGACGGTTAAGCTACAAATATCTAGGTTAATGGTTTTAGATGCATACTAAACTTGGTTTCCTTTGTCGGTACAGTTATATATATATATATGGTTTGTATGTATATGGATAGTTTACTTTGTTTTGTTAAATGACATAATTTTATCCTTAGCCTGAGTTCATGCTAGCGTTCACCCGCTAACCCATCTTTGGGCCACTATATCCTTACGCGATGCAGGAAACAGTTGTTCTATTCCTCTTTCTTAGCGATCGGACTTTGGGATAAGCTATTGGATTGAAGTGGTAAACTTCTATCTTTCCGGAAGGCTCCATTTCATGAATATTATTTCATACTTTGGTTTATTTATGGATATTAGATATGGCTATGGTTGGGGGCATGTCCCAACTCAATTTTGGTATTCTTTTCGTTAGAGGCTTTTGTGGAACTACTATGGGTTGGAATGGGCGGGATCGGTAGTGGTGTCAGCCTTAGTATTTGTATGGGTATTGGGGCTGATATCAGTTAACTGTATTGTTGGTTGTTCCATCTTCTTTTATTTTGGGGATATTTATAATTATTATGGAACTTATATGGTCATGGTTTTGGATTATGGTTTGGTTGGTATTGGTTATCGGTCAGGTATCGGATGGTTGGACTCCTTTGGGTGGTCACGAATATGGACCTATCCCAGAGTCTCGGATTATGCAATAACACTATCTTGTTATATGTTCGGAATTCATCCAATTCGGGATATTCATAGGCTAGTTGGGTTGGGTAATGGGGAGGTCCCCGATCCTGGTTGGACTTGGGATGCCCATTACGACAAGGCTCGGGTTCAGTTCATGTCAGCGAACGCGGAGCATAAGGTCTGTAACATGGAGCTCTCGCGGATCCTCACTTGTTCCTCATGAAAATGCTCATAAGTTTTTGTTTGGGTGTCAAATTAAGGGAAAATTGGATTCATTGGAAAGAAGACTTAATTATCTATAATTTGGTGGGTCTTGAGCTGAAAAATTACCTATATTTCAAAAGTTATACACATTCAAAGTTGGCCCTTATAGGATTAAATACCAAAATTTGACCGAATCAAAGGCTCTTAGCTCAACTTTGCTCTAAGTGTTTCCTATGAATACTTTCCACCTCATAAGAACTCTTCACACTAGACTAATGATCAGACACATATTCATATACAATTCAGTGGATTAGAACTTTTACATGTAGAAATGACAGTTTGAATTCTAGCCTAAAAATGCGAGGTGTTACACAATGCCTCTTGGGAATACTATATAAACCTAAGTGTCTTATTACTATACCTTGTTTTTTTTATAAATTTTTGTTGGTGAATGACAAGAGGAAGAGAAAGAAAATTATGTCCAGTAAGGTATTGTCTGATATTAATTATTGACCACATTTGTAACTTTTATCCTTTCTTTGCTCAAACTCTATGTCAAGATTTTTAGTTAAATAGAAAATGGTAGTCATAACACTAACAACTTCAAATCATATGATAATGTATAATGGAAAATCACCTGTAATCGTGAAAATACATACATATCCTCGAAATTAATTTCATTATTCTTTTTTTTCAAGTTAATATTCACAAATCATGAGATAAACAAAAATAAATATACATAAAACAACACATATTTATTAAGAATTAGAAAACCAATACAAAAATTAGAATATTATTCATCAAATCAATAGACAATATATAACGTAAAAAATCACACTAATCACATAATTAAATTAACATGTTTAATATCAAAGTTGAGAATCAAATCAGTTTAAAGTCACATAGAGGCTACTCCCCAATTGAGAAAAAACTATACTCTATCTCAAAAAAAAAACTCTCTTATTCTCTCTCTCCATACCATCCACATCAACACACGTGTGAAATCATATTCATGTTCTACATATTCTTATCCAAGACTAACAATTATAACGCATGAATGATAAATATATGGACATGAAATTTGAAAAAAATATGATAAAGTAAAATATCAGCTGTTTTGTGTCGCTTCTTTAGAAATTCTAGCTATCTCAAAGTCACAGTGATGGACACGGAATGACATATTAAGCGACACAAGTTTTAACATGTTTTGAGTCTGAACATCAAAGAATGCACAAAAAAAATTATGTAAGATAATGTCTCCAGTCTCCTGCCACTTTATTCCACATCCATAGACATACCAGATCGAACAATGCTCCCTCAACAAAACTTCAACTGATCCAAGCACCCATGGCAATACTATACCTAGTTCTTTCTTAAAATTTGTGATAATTTAAAACTAAATAAATAAATTATAAGTTGTAATCGAGATGCTATGAATCAATTGGCCTTCCCAATCAAATGAATCATAATGCTTGTGATTGCCTTTAGGAAGATTCCGTTAGCTTTCGAAAGCTCTTGAAACACAGAGTATTTTTTTGGTTGAGCAAATTGATCACAAAATCAAACTCTTAATACAAAAAAATAAGATGTGACCACAAAAAAACGTCATAAAGCCGCTCATTTTTTGACGAACTACAACACGTGATGCGGACAAAAAGGCACAAGATGCAATGGTTGTTACATAACTTACACTTAAAAAAGAAAATATTTAGTCAATCTTTCAATGCTTTTAGAAAATATAAATTAATAAATAAATAGAAAAATGCATAAGCAATTAATGAGAAAATTATCGCCAGTTAACTCTTGAATGAGAGACATGTTAGTCACAAATTGGTCATTCTTGTATACATAAATAAATTATTGCGGTAAATAATTTTTTTATTTAAATAAAGTAAAGAGAAAAAGAAAAATATATACCTTTGATTTTTTCGACAACTTCATTCGATAATAAAAAAAGAGCATAAGAAATTATCAAAAGGGAGAATTCATTGTAAATTTGTTGATTATGTATAGTTCAACATCAGAATCACGAAAAAAATGGCAACTCCACTGAATGCAAAAAATAAAACCATAGACATTCATACACACATAATATATCTATACAACCTTAAAATCACAAACTCAAAAACTTAAATTGAAATTATATAAATACCCTTATTCTAATTATTTTGACAAAAGAAAAAAAGGAAAAACTCCCTATCACCAAACTGACTACTTGAAGATACCCTTACTTCTAAAGTCACCTCCAACAGTCACTATGAGAAGAATAATTTTTGGAGTCTCCTGTAATAATGTCTTCTTCCATCAGTTATCTAATTCTCTCACAGGTTTACCGTAACACACTGGATGCTCAAGCATGCATACAATTTCTTTCATCTATTTTTGATATTAAATGGATATCTTGCTTCTCAAGATGAAAACTACTGAACTGACATAAGAAGATACAAATAAAGATGTTTCGATTGGTAATTGACACAGTTATAATAAAAGTTGTATCTGAAAAATATACATTTACATGCACAATCACTTGATAAATATTGGAAGAAGAAAAGGTGGAACTAGACGCAAAAGAAAATGATATAAGCACCTCATAGTATTTGATCTGAATGAATAGACATCCAAAAGTTATTTAGTTAACCATACATAAAAATTGAAAAAGAACTTTGTACAATTCAAGTAAGTTTTCTTTTCATGTACTCAATTTCCACTCCAAATGTTTAATTCAACAATTTAATTTGCATATATTTATAGTACATTGTATATGTCTTATTATGAAACCTTAAAAAAGTCAGAATTCCCTGACCATCTACTACCTTTTCAATACATTTGCTTACTATTCTTGAATTCTAAAAAATCTTTGGTTCTAAGTGTATTATTTTTTCACATAAATTCTTATTATCTTTAATGCCCTTAATTTTTTTGGGTCATAAATCTTTGAAACATTAATTTCTTAAAGAACAATGTTTTCTTGTCTGAAAAAGAAGCTAACGCTTCATACAGTGTTTCGAACTTAACCTAAAAAGAGAAAGCCAACTTTGATGAATACACTATTTTGTATAAAATACATGTTTTTGGATTGCTCCAACAAAGGGTATTTGTTATACTTACTTTCAACATGTCGCCTATATCGATGACAAACTACAAACAAGCTTTTTTTTCAGATGGTTTTGGAGTTTGGACAAAGTTAGTGTGATGATCATTTCCATGGTTATGTATAAACCTTTTATTTAAAATTTCATTTTAAAATTCTTTCTGGATTTAAAGTTATAAATTTCAGACTAGGCTAGTTTCATTTCAGAAGAAATCGAAGCGATGCATGGTTTAGAAAAACCTGAGAATGATTTGGACAAGTTTGGTGGTGTTTGATTTGATTTTATTTCTTGTTAGCTAAGATGATAAAAAATTCGTAGGAATTCATGAGATTAATTTTAGGTAAGTAGAACTTCCAAAATGAATCTTAGCATAAAGAGCATTATTTGGAATATTTCGGATTTAAGGTGTGTTGCAAAAATTAGAATATTTGGATGAAACTGGACATTTTGTCCCTTTGATACCTCTATAGTGACGTGCATTTCGCTATAGCGAAATAATTTTCACTATAGCAATGGCTAACTCGGTCAACAACTGCTATAGCGGAAGGTTTGTCGCTATAGCGATAAAAGTCGCATTTTTTTATTTAAAATTTCTCAAAAAAATATATATTTATAAAACTCATTTTGAAGGAACGGAGGGGTAATTTGGGGTGATTTTCAACATATTTTCTCCATTAGGCTTCTTTAAGGTAAGTATTTCATCTCCTTTATCTAGTAATTGTTGATTTAGCCTTAAAATCACTAAATTATGAAGTTTGCAGAGGGTTTTATGGATGACTTTTGTTGTTTTATAGTGCATGGGAGAAAATTAAGTAATAAATTAATGAGTTATTATTATTACTAGTTATCCCTTGCATTCTGTTAATTCATTAGTTAATCCATGGATTGATAGTTTTTGGTAAGTTACAGTTGAAAAGTCCTAGAACAAAAAGAGAATGATCATGAACTTTACCTTAGGGGTTGGGTGTGAGTTACAACTTACAACATGATAGGACATTTTATTAATTATGTATTTTTATGTGTGTTCTAAACTAGAGCATATGAAACTTGCATGGAAGGGAAAAACTTTGATTTAGAAGAGTTGTGCAAGCTTGGTTTGAGGTAGGTGATGGTATTGTAGTTTAATCCAATTTGTACTTGTGACAACCAAATCTGTCATTACTAGGAAGTGTCTCGATATTAGTGCAGAGCCCAAATATTTTTTAGATATCATTCAAAGCTTGTGTGGACCACAATTACTTAAAATTCGAGGACTTAAATAATTTGATCGGGATAATGTCAGCCCACTGTAGCAGAATTTATTCTGCTATAGTGGTACTACTATAGCGGTGAGCTTGTAGCTATAGCAGAGTGACGTACGTCTAAAATCCAAATTAAGTGGGATTTATTTCCATTCTCTAATTTGGGTAAGACAAACAACATGGGAGGCCCCAAAAACCCTAAGGGCCACCTCCTATTCCTTCGAATTATAAAAAAGAGGAGAAAGAGGTGTAAATGGGTCCAAACCTATTGCTTTTAATAAATAACGCTTCCTTACTCTTGACATCCAGTTGGAAATTGTGTTGGTTCATCCTTCCCACAGCTGGTTGATATTTAGGTAAGCTAAGGTTAATGCAGTAGCATAGACCTTGGTTATAAAGCATGAATGTAATGTAGATGGATGGAAGGCTTCATGTCCACTCCTTTGGGCATGGAGGTTGGATGGCTAAAATCGCTTAGAAATTCGGGCAACGTATAATTATGGATTGTTTATATATTTATTCATGTTATGTGTTATATATGCTATAATTTGGTATTTTTCTATTGTAGACTCATATGTGTTGCAGTGGGAAAGATAAATTATTGGGTATTAGTTAAACTTAATCAGAAGGATGGTACCAAGTAAGGGGTGGGAGGATTCTGAAAAACACAGAGTGGTAATGCTGGTTAAGCTCTTCGAAGCTTGGCATAGTGGATGCGTCATGGTTGAGGCCCCACCGATAATGTTGGTGGCAATATTATCTTTTAGTCCAAATTATGTTATATGTCCATGTTAACTACTTCATAGTGTGATTTATTAACATATATTATTTGGTTGGTCAAGGTAAATAATTTTAGAATATTTATATGACTTGACCTATCTCATTATTAAATGTGAAATGTTCGGTAATTAGAATGTTCTCCCATGTTTTTAGAGAAACAAGGTGGGCAGACACTCATGTCTAGGATTTAGTACATGGACAATAATTGTTTCCTGTAGGTCATGTATAGAGGGTGGATGAATCACCCATAGCGTGTATGTATGAGGGTAGGTGAGTTTGACGATTTCATAAGTAAACTGAGGACTATACTTATATGTTTGATATATGTGTACATATTTGGAAGTTTATATGATCCAAATACTTGTCATATGTTGGATATGGTTGGATTTAGGGTTGTTGAGCTTGTTGTGATTTACCTGTATTCACCTGGCTTGATTGAACATGACTTAGTGATATTTGGTTGTCTTGTGATTCAAATTATAACTATTGTTTGTTGCCTGTATGCTGAGTTTATGTCGGCTCGTTGTATGGGATAACCTGGGGCTTTATAATTTAGTTAAACGTGAAGTAGATACCAGTGAATTCTTATTTCTTATTAGGACTGACTTGTTAGGTTACCTTGGGTGGTGGTGTCATGACCTGATTTTGATGATTTATGTAAAATATTTATTTCTATGTGATTTGACCATTTGACCTTTTCCCATGGTTGTATTTTGGTATTTCTTGAGGTGTGGGGATGTTGGGCATGGTTCTTAATGCAATTCGGTGTGATTTATGCAAGATTGTAATTTTTTTGGTGGTCTTAAAGGCTTACTAGTTGACTTCAGCCAACATCTTTTGATTTGTGCGTTGAATGGCAAAACGGACTGTTCCAGCAAATTTGAAACGTCGATTTTAGGTTGGTAATATGGTTGGTGTGATTTTATGACTTTTATATCTTATTTCAACCCTCCATACAAAAAGTTGTGAAATAGGTCTCGGGGGTCAATTCTGTGAAAACAACATTATTTTTAAAATCTGATATCGCTATTGAGTCTGGAGCATCGAATTTGATAGGGTAGAATAGTTTGTTTGCGTTTTCAAGATTCTGGACAAATCTCGAGGGATCCGCGGAGACTTGAAATTTTTCAAGTCTACATTGCTGGTGCACCACTCAGCTGGTGCAGCCGCTAAAATGCCCCTTTGGTCGCTTTAGCGGCAGGAACTAAAGCCCCACTTGACCGCTTTAGTGGCCGCTACTAGCTGGGCAAGGTCGCTTTAGCGACACTCGTCCACTTTAGCATAGGGCCCTAAAGTGGCCCTCGTCCGCTTTAGTAAACTAGCATGCTAAGCGGGTACCACTAAAGAGGTGCTTGACCTCTTTAGTGTTAACTGCTAAAGCGGCCACTTGACTGCTTTAGTGGCATCTGGGTATAAATAATCCTTTTCTCCATTATTTTTAACATTTTTAAGACTTGGAGCTTGGGGATCGAGTTTTTGGGCAATTTTTCCATTTTAAGCTTAGGTAAGATCCAAACTTCAATTTCAACCACTTTTCTTTCATTTTATCATTTAAATCTTGTTTAAATGCGAATTTAAAGGTGAAATTTGGGGGTTTGGCCCAAAAATCCCAAACTATCATTTATTCAAATCAGACCTCACTTTCACCCAATTTTCAACTGGGTTTTCTCCTATGAATTCCTTTAATCTTGGGAAAAATATTTTTGGACAAAATTATGGTTTTACCCTTTTTTCGAAAAGCCATTTCAGGGGTCCATTTTGACCCCGATGTAGAAGTGAGAAATATGGGTATCATTGGTTTTTTTATGTGTAGATCCTATATATTTATGTGTTTTAGCTGATTTTTGTGTCTGTAAGTGAGGTGAATAATCGGTGATAGAGGCTTATTTGTTTTGTTTTCCACATTTAAGGTAGGTTATGAATTAGCTTTTTTTTTATTCTGGATTAGGTAGTTAATAATAATGTAAAAGAATGCCATGAGTATGGAGTTGTATCATAGAAAATGTGTTTAGGTGATTTATGTGCCTGTGTGGATAAAATTTGGTGGTTTTGAGACAATATATGCTATGTGTGACCGTACGGGGTCTTATATATTGTTGTTGGCATAGTAATGATATATGTATGTCTAGTTGCACTCTTTCTGGTGGAAAATGCCTAGATTTTGGGATTTATATGGTATCAATGACATTTTCTTGCATGTTTCACTTGATGATTACTGGATTATATTAGATTATGGGTGGTTGGTTGATTTGAGTGGATTTTTGGCTCACATGGTAGGTATATTGGTTGGCTATTGGATATTCTCATTTTGGTTGGTTGTGAATATTATATCCTCATATCATATTCATCCATGAAATAGTGGTACCATTGTGAAAGTACTAGAAACACTGTTTTTTCCTGAGAGTAAATATGAAATCTTTAAAAACCGTCTACTGATGTATGTGCCAGAGAGGAGTTATGGATATTGATATTGGGTATTAGTTATATACGGGTTGACGAATCCCTCATGGGTCTTACTTGGGAGAAGAGCTCGGTAGCTGTGGGTTGACGAACCTCTCATGGGTCCTACATCCATAGCTGATCTCAGTAGGTGTATATATGGTCTGTGCGACGACCTTGTGCATTGTCATCATCTTCATTATAATCTTCATCTTCATCACATTTTATATGTTGTGCTTGTTTTGTGATTGTATTTCTATTTGTGACTGGATACCTTTCCATTTGTTCTATCTTCTTGTACTTTTATTTGTGTCAGGACCCAAACCAGGGCCTAGTCATGGCGGGTATCTCAAGTCCGCCGTGGATCAAAGACCACCTCCTTTGCCTAGTTAAACCAGACCAGATACATTAGTAGTGGATGGATTTTGAACATAAAACAAGATAGAATAATCAAAACTCAAGAAATCAAAGAACACCAACAACTATCCCAATCCACAGTATCCTCATAGCCTCTAATAGAACCCAAAAACCAATCTAAGCTCGGACATGCCCCTCGACAATAGCCAAAACCAAAGAAATAAGTCAAAGACATAGAAAAAACAAGAATTCAAAATGATAGCTCTTCCGGAGAAAAAAAGATCACCACTTCCAAAGCTGACAACTGACAATCCAGAAATCCTAACACTACACAGAAAAAGCAGAAGCATCTCCGATTCCTGTATCAAGTGGGGATACAACGTCCGGAGACAGTTAGCGGGTTGAGCGCTAGCATGTAACTCAGGGAAGGGATAAAATAATGCCAAGTCAAAACCACAATAAAATCCACCTGCACACAATGTACACACACACACACACACACATATATATATATATAAAATCTTGTCGGGGTAGGGAACATGGCTCAGCATGAAGTAAAACCTTAGGCTGGACTATGTAGCTCAACCCTTATAAACACACCCACGTGCTATATGGGTCAAACTCCTCCCGTTGAAAGGGCCCCAGTACGTGTTAGCAGCACGAATATGAGGTATCAAGGAAACCAGGAAATGACCCAACCCTACATCAATCCAGGGTACAAATATATATAAAGTTTGGCACATGCACACGATCGTCAAGACCAACCCCCACGTCGGCAAATATGAGTTTCTAGTACAAGTCCTTCAAGATCACACCTTCACGGCTTAGCTACATAACCCTCATTAAGCCCAATTAAAACAAGTTTCATAAACCCTTTTATTAAACCATGGAATTACACATTAATTCACACCACAGGTATTGTCATACCATTATGCTTGCAAGCTCATAATATGCCATTTTAATTCCATTAACTTAGGGGAATGCCTCGACCCCCTTTGTTTATTAAATGAAGTTGGAGGAATGCCTCGACCTCCTTTAGTTTATCAAATAAAATTGGGGGAATGCCTCGAACCCTCTTTATTAATTAAATCAAAACATAGACAACAGGGCTTCAAAATTCATGTTCATGGCTTAACCATTTAAGCAATGCAATGGTATAGGTGAGTGAGTCAAACCAAGTGATAATTTTCACAATTCAAAGCCATTAACACAAGTGGGTAGAGGGAACACAATTATTCAAAACCTATTTCAAGTCAAACTATCAATTTGGGGGAATGCCTCGGCCCCCATTCCAATCCCCACATCCATGCACACTATTAGTTAAAAAACAGTCAATTCAAAGCATGAACAATTCATAATAATCATTGGAAAATAATTTAAGAATCAACAATGCCAAAAGTCCTCAACCCATATCAAAACCCATCTTCAATTCCATATAAATAACCAAACGAATTCATTCTTTAAGTAAAACAAGTTTATGGGTAGAGTCACATGCCTTAATCACCAAAAAATTTGAAGAAGGAATCACCCTTGGAAGATCTAATTGCCAACCTTTAGAAACCCTAAATGTTTTTGCTTGAGAGAGCCTTAAGAGTTGTTTTGATTATGTTATGGATGATAATGGGGTCCCCAATAGGGTTTTAAGTAATGGATTATTATTGGAGAAAAGGGTAAATATCCAAAGTACCTGCAATGAACCACTGAAAAACTATCATCAGTGACTATAGGTCACCTTACGACTCATAAGGTCCCATTACGACTCGTCACCATAACTCATAGCACAGGCAGAAACATCAAGGACCTATACTGGTTACCTTATGGAGGCACATTATGACTTTGCAACATCTAGTCGTAATCAGGACAGAACACTTGGGCACGACATTGGTTAGCCTATGATTTAGACTATACAACTTGTATAGAGTTTTTACAACTTATGACCCCCAATCATAACCAAGGCAGTAGCTTAGGAAATCCTCACCAGACTCCCTATGATTCGGGTCATATGACCCGTCAAGACACCGTACGACTTGTATAGTGAGTCGTAGCTTGGACAGTGAGTTCAAAACTCATAATTTTCCAGAGAAAAAAATCCAGGTTGTTACATTCTCCCCCTAGGGATCATTCATCTTCGAATGATGAGACAAGGCATTCATTAGCATGATTCGACACAAAAATACAACCCAACCTACCTTTAACAAAGACAGAAAACTAAGATATCAAGGAAACCATAATTTCCTTTAACAAAGTTAGAAAACAAAGATATCAAGGAAAACACATACGTTAAGCATAATTATCTGAAATGGGGAAAGAGGATGGGTATTTGGACTTCATGTCTTCTTCAGCCTCCCAAGTGGCTTCGTCAACCTTTTTGTGCCTTCATAGAACCTTTACTAAAGCCACGTCCTTAGTCTGCAACTGTCAGACTTGGTAATCCAAGATCTTAATTGATACTTCGTCATAAGACAAGGAATCCGTAACACCAACACATTCCAAAGGGATAATCAAAGAAGGATCGCCCACACACTTCTTCAACATCAAAACATGAAAGACCAAATGAATGGAACCCAAACTAGGAGGCAACTCCAATTCATAAGCAATATTACCCACTCTTCTTAAGATCAAATATGACCCAATATAACAGGGACTGAGCTTTCTCATCTTCCCAAACTGCATCACTCCCTTCATGGGAGACACCTTCAAGAATACCCAATCACGAACATCAAACTCTAACTCTATTTGACTCAAGATTGCATAAGACTTTTGGCAACTTTGGGCGGTCTTAATCCTTTCCCTTATTATCTTCATCTACTCCAAGGCCTGATGAACCATATCAGGACCAAAAACTCAGCCTCACCAACATTGAGCCGCCCAATAGAAGAACAACATCTCCTACCATACAACGCCCCAAATAGAGCCATTTGAATACTGGAATGGTAGCTGTTATCATATGAAAACTCTATGAGAGGAAAATAATCAACCCAAATACCACCAAAGTCAATCACATAGGACCTTAGCATATCTTTCAAAGTCTAAATAGTCTTTTTTGCTTGTCCATCCGTCTGAGGGTGGAAAGTAGTGCTAATGTTTACCTTAGTCCCCAACCACTCTGAAAAGAACACCAAAAGTGTGATGATAACTGAATACCTCGATCATACATAATAGAAATTGGCATACTATGCAAGTTGGCAATTTTATGAATGAAAAAATTAGCATAATCCTTAGCAGAATAATTAGCCCTCTTGGAAAGAAAATAAGCAGACTCAGTCATCATATCCACGATGACCCAAATCAAATCGAACTAACTATGAGACTGTGAAAGACTGGTGATGAAATCTATAATAATTATTTCCTATTTCTACATGGGCAACTCAATCTCTTGATACAACCCACCAGGCCTCAAGTGCTCAACCTTCACTTGATGACAAATTATGCACTTAGCCACAAAATTGGCCACATCTCTCTTTCTATTGTTCCACCAATAGATCTCTTTCAAGTCATGATACATCTTCGTCAAACTAGGATGAACCATATACCTCAACTCATAAGCCTCGATCAAGATTCTTTCTTGTAACCCATAAATATCCAAAACACACAATCTACCTTAGTACCTCAAGATACCATGACCACTAATCTCAAAAGCCAAGACTTTCTGCTGACCCGTATCTTTCTTAATCTACATCAATACGGGATCCAAAACTTTCTTGTTATTCACCTCAGCACCAAGAGATAACTTAACCACCTCTTAAATAACCACACCACCATCCCCAGAGTCCAAGAGACAAACTCCAAGATTAGCCAAATGGTGAATATCCTTCACTAAACTCCACTTCTCCTTATCCACATAAGAAAAAATTCTTATGGACAACCTTCCAAGAGTATCAACAACCACATTAGCTTTACTTGGATGATAATGAAGACTCATGTCATAGTTCTTAAGCAACTCAAGCCATCTTCTTTGCCTGATATTTAACTCCTTCAGAGTGAATACATGTTGCAAGCTCTTATGATAAAAATATACATCAACATGAACTCCATATAAGTAGTGACACCAGATATTCAAGGAAAACACCATAGCCAACAACTCTAAATCACGAGTCAGATAATTCCTCTCATGAACTTTCTGCTGCTGATGTGCTATAGAAATATAACACTTTCGATGCTTAAAAAAATGAAAATATGCAAGTTTATTAGGATGTTTTGTAAGCTATGATGTGTTTTGGGTATGTTTTGTAGGAAACTAGGTTTTGGATACAATTCTGGAGAAAAAAAAACAAGTGAAGTTTTTGGGTATATACAAAGGCAATTTTGGGCGTATGTGCTACATACTTAATGTATATGAGAAAAGTATATTGAGAAACTAAAAGTCCAGAGGCTAAGCTGCACGAAAAATCAAGAACATCAATATAAAAATTCAACATATGAACTATATGTTCAACATACAGACTGTATGTAGACACCATATGTTCTGAAGTGGAAAAAAATAGAGAGTTGTAGTTTCAGTTTCAGAGGCCTGGTACAATATACGGTTTGTATGTTCAACATACGATCCATATGTGGACTTAGTATGTAATGGAATTGAAAAGTCTAGAGAGTTGAATATTTGAGATTCAAGGGTGGCAACATTCAAAGTTCTACATACGGTTCGTATGTTCAACATACATTTCGTATGTTGACTTTATAAGTAGACAACCACTTTATTTTTCTTTTCTATTCGGAATTTGATTTTTAGGATTTCCATGTATTATATAAATACCCTAATGACATTTGGTATTTAGTTTACGCACTTTATTTATTCACAAACAGATATTCTGATTCTGAGATCCGTCTTTGGTCTTGGAATTATTTTATATTGATTTCGGTTGTTAATTAAGTTAAAGTTTTGGGGTTTCAGTTGTTGATTATTGAGTGATTGTTAAATGTCTTCAAATATGAATCCTTTTAACCATTACATAAATATGAGTAGCTAATCTCCCTTAGCTAGGGTTGTGGGAACCTTGGCTACGTAATGAAGTAGGGTAAGTGTTCAATCCTTCTAGAGTATTGTTGTTGTATGTATTGGGGTTTCCTTTGCTTTTATTAATTTCTTAATAGGTGCACATGTTTGGATCCAACATGTATTCACTACGAACCTGAGAGAGAGGTAGAGAATTGAGAAAGAAGATCACGGTAGTGATTTTGGGTTAATTGCCGAAATAAGCTTACTTGTATTATCTTTTTAAGCTAGTTAACTCCCATCTAATCAACTTGAGATCGAGAGGAGATAGTGTTAACTGGGATCCAAGGTAAGGGTTTATAAGATGGCACTCCGAGACTGAGAGGAGATGAATGACATTTACCAAATGGTGCTGAGAGGTAGTTGGTGATACTTATCTTACTAGATTCTACATGCGCATCAGTTGTATAGTTAGATTGAGCATGAGAAGCTTACTAAGTTAGAAGAAAGAGGAACACAGACTTGGTGTTCATCTATGAATGAATTATAAGTAGAGCTGATATTCATACTTGTTCAATACTGTCACCATAATCCCCCCATTTACTTTCTAATACTGCCCGTTAATTACTATAGTTAGAAGCCACAGTTCTACGTATTCCCTTAGGATTCAACCCCAACCTTTGTTGGGTTACTATATTTGAAAATGACCGTATAATATTTAGATTGAAGGTGTAACTTAGGCGTGATCAAATTCCTAGAAGCATACGCCACCACCATGCCATGCTGTATTAGAACACAACCAAGTCCCACACGGGACACATCAAAATACATAACAAAAACATCAGTATCCTCAAGTAGGGTCAAAATAGGTGCAAAAGTCAACTTATCCTTCAACTTCTCAAAGCTAACCTCGCCAGCATCGGACCACAAAAACTTTACCTTTTTCTGAGTCAAATTATCAACGGAACAATAATTTAAGAGAATCTCTCTACAAACATCCTATAATAACCGACCAAACCAAAGAAGCTCTGAATATCAGTTAGATTCGTGGGTCTAGGCCACTTCTTCACCGCCTCAACCTTCTGGATATCCACCATGATCCGCTCAATAGAAATAGGATGACCAAGGAAGGTCACAATATTCATCCAAAACTCACACTTTAAACTTAGAATATAACCGCTAATCATTAAGAGTTGCAACACTATACAGAGGTGGTTGGTATAGTCCTCCCCACTCTTTGAATATACTAGAATATCATCAATGAACACAATGATGATCAAGTCAAGAAATTGAAGGAATACTCGATTCATAAGATCTATAAATGCTGTCCGTGTGTTAGTCAAACTAAAGGATATCACTAAAAACTCAAATTGACCACACTGAGTTCGGAAAAAAGTCGTAGAGATATCCAACTCCCTAATCCTCAACTAATGATGACCCGGTCGAAGATCAATCATAGAAAATTACTTAGCACCCTGAAGTTGGTCGAATAGATCATCAATCCTAAAAAGAGGATACTTATTCTTCGGAGTCTCCTTATTCAATTGGGGTAGTCTATACACATCCGAAGGGACCCATCCTTCTTACATACAAAAAGAACAGGAACACCCCACGGAGACATACTAGGGCGAATAAAACCTTTATCAAACAGATTTTTCAACTGGTCCTTAAATTCTTTCAAATCAGCAGGATCCATTCTATAGGGATGGATATAAATAGGACCATATTGAACCCTAAGGGGTTGCACCACACAGTGAGGGACCAATCCCTTAGAGTCAATCACAGACAATCAAACAATATAGTGCAGGAAAACTAAAGGCAGTGCAGGAGAGAAAGAACACACAAGATTTTAATATGGAATCCTCCTTGCTTAAGAAAGGAAAAACCACGGCTTGCCCTCACAAGAACCAATGAAATCAATTATAATCTACCTCTTAATTACAGACTCAATTTTAGCCTAAATCTAGGCTCCTTTATCTTGTAATAACTCTACTACAAGCTCATCTTAGAACTTTACCAAGGACCCTCTACATTGATTAACTTCAATCAGTAACAAACTTAGGCAAATCTACCTAAGTACTCTCGAGCAACTACAAAGCAATACATTACTCTTATAGCATGAGTAATTCTTTTACAAATCAGCATTCAAGAACACTCACTCACTCTTTAAGCATACTACCAAGTTACGAATATGAGCAATGTTGAGCAATCTTGAAATGGAGTTTTTGTTGCCTCTCTTCTTTCTTTTGATTTATGCAAAAACTAATTGACGAAGAATCCTCTTTTTCTTTTTTATAGCTAGTTGACAATTAGGGCTAAAATCTCATTGGACTAGGTGTCCTAATTGGTACAAGCAACACCTGTAAGTTTGTTACACAAGAGGATAAAACTATGCAAACACGCATTCCAGTTGTACTATACCATGAATATCCAGGGATAGGGTCCTTTATAGTTAGCTTCTCATCATTAAAACTGCATATATAGCAGACGATTATTGGGAACAAGATCAATCCCAAAGTCGATTTCCCTGTCGGGAGGAATACTAGGAGGATTATCAGGAAATACCTTAGAAAACTCATTAACTACAGGGACGATTGTAGAGAGGGACCCTTTAAATTAGAATACTTAACATGCACTAGATGATAAAGGAACCCCTTGGAAACCAATTTTTGAGCTCTAAGATATGAAATAAACCTTACCTTAGGTAATAGGGAACTACCTTCCCACTTGATCATGGGTTCATTTGGGAATTTAAAACCGATCATTCGAGTCCTACAATCGAGAGGTGCATAACACAAGTAGAGTCAATCCATCCCCAATATGACATTAAAGTCCAACATATCCAACTCTATTAAATCTACCAAAGCCTCTCTACCACAGATAGATACCATACAACCCCTATACACCCTTCTAGCCAAAATAGTCATCCACCTAGGTAGATATAGAAAAAGGGTCAGAAATACACTTAGGATCAAAACCAAAATGAATAGACACGTAAGGTGTCACATAGGATAGGGTAGACCCAGGGTCAAGCAGGCAATACACATCACAAGAAAAAGAGCTTTAACATACCAATGATGATATTAGAAGATGCCTCAAAGTCCTGATGGGTGGAAAGAGCATAACGATGATTTTGGCCAGTGCCGGTGCTAGAAGTAGCACCTTTTGGTGTAGGAGCTGAAGAAGTAGAAACTTGAACTTTACTAGCCCAGTAGAGACTTCGTCGGAAGCATAGTTACTCTGAATATGACCCTACTGACCACATATAAAATACTTATTCATTCTCTAGTTACAAAAACCATGGTGTAACTACCCATAGAATCTACAAGGAGGATATAATGAAGCTGACTGTTACCCACTAGCCTGAGATTGGCACCTTGTGCCTTAAACCCATTATTTCTTTGAAAGCGGTAATCATAAAAATACATAGGATATAGATAACTAGCTGTAGAATAAGAGTCCAAATTTCCCCACTTCTTATTAAGCCACTTCCTATCATCTCTACCACTTTTTGGTGACCTCCATCCTGCTCAAAATACCTAAACTTTTTACTTTGCCTTTCCTCTATTTTGGATTGTTTTTTTTCTCCCTTTCAACTTGTTACATGTACACCACAAGTCTAAAAATATCCATGTAGTTGTTCAACAAGGATACTTTGTACTCTAACACCAAGTCCCAAGATAAACTGGAAGCAAACTTCCTTATCTTAGCCCTCATAGAAGACACCAACTCTGGAGTATAATAGGATAACTAATGAAACTTCAAGGCATGATTTTTTTATAGATATACTGCCTTGTTTCAAATTCACAAACTCCTCATTTCCTTCTTAAACTCCTGAGAAAAGAAGCGATTAAAAAAAATACTCAAAAAGTCATCCCACAATGTCAACTCTGTATTATCACCCTAGAATGATCTCACTCCTCGTACCACTGATATGGCACATCCTTTAGCTGGTATACAATAAACTTAACACCTTTAGAGTCAGAAGGTTGCATAACTCTAAAGATCTTTTCTATCTCATCAATGAAATTTTAAGGATCCTTCTCAACCTTTAAATTGATAAAGTTAAAGGGCTCAACCTCATGAACTGACCAACCTTTTTGGCCTCAGCAAAAGAGGTGATAGGAGAAACACATTTAGACTGGCACAACTAAGAGGCTACCAATTGAATAAGCAAATGAATCAATCGAAAAAACTCAATATTAGACACATCACCTTGAGGCATTGGGGCGGGAGTATCATCAGCTCGAGGAGGACTAGTAGGGACCAGTAGAACAACGTGGAGGAAATCAAAAGCAATAAGCCTAGATTAGGTCTGTTTCTCATAGGTAGGATGAGTTCCATCAACATTATCCTTAAATAAGATAGATGAGGTTGCAAAAGCATCAGATCTTCTGGGATGCGTGATTTGAAATGTGAACAAACAAAAATTAGAGAAGTTTAAGACCTTAGACTCTATAGCCCAAAATAGAACAATAAGAAATGTATCATAGCCTCTCTCTTATAAGTGTGGTGCGTTACATACCTATAAAAGTGATTCTACTTAACACGAATTTGTGGACACCTGATTGACCATGAACTTAGGCTCTGATACCAACTTTGTCATAACATAAACTAGGGCCTGGCCATGATAGGTATCTTAAGTCTACCATGGATTAGAGTTCACCCCTTTTTCCTAGTCAAACAGAACTAAATATACTAGCAGTGGATGAATTACAAATATATAATAAGATAGAACAATCAAATCTTAAGAAATCAAAGAATGTCAACAACCATCCCAATCCATAATATCCACATAGCTATTAACTAAACCCAAAAATCAATCTAAGTTGGGACATGCCCCCGATGATAGCCAAAACCAAAACCAAAGAAATAAGTAAAAGACATAAAAAGATGACTTCAAAAGGATAGCTTTTCTAGAGAATGGAAGCTCACCACTTCAAAGATGATAGGGACAATAAAAAATCCTAACACTGCACAGGAAACGAAAAAGTGTCTCTAGTTTGTGCATCGCGTGGGAATATAACGTTTGGAGATGGTTAGCGGGCTGAACTCTAGCATGTAACTCAGGAAAAGGATAAAATAATGCCACATCAAAACCATAGTAAAATCCACATACATATAATGTACATACATATATATATAATCTTGCTGGGGTAGAGAACATGGCTTAGCATGAAGTAAAACCTTATCTTAGACTATGTAGCTCGACCATTATAAATATACCCAGTGCATATTAGCTGCACAAATTAAAGGTATAAATAAAGAATAGAGAATGACTCGACCCCATATTAATCCAGTATACAAATATATATAAAGTGTGGCACATGTACTCGGTCATCAAGACCAACTCTCACATCGACAAATGTGAGTTTCTAGTACAAGTCCTTCAAGACTCATACCTTCATAGCTTAGATACATAATCCCCATTAGGCCTAATTAAAATAAGTTTCACATAACCCTATTATTAAAATATGGAATTACACATTAAGACACACTACAAGTATCATCGTACCATTATGCTTACATGCTCATAATTATGCCATTTTAATTCCATTAACTTGGGGAAATGCCTCAACCCCTTTGTTCATTAAATGCAGTTGGAGGAATGCCTTGACCTTCTTTAATTTATTAAATAAAATTAGGGGAATGTCTCGAACCCCCTTTATTCATTAAATCAAAACATAGAGAATAGGGCCTTCAAAATCCATGTTCATTGTTTAACCATTTAAGCAATGCAATGGTATAGGCGAGTGAGTCAAACCAAGTGACAATTTCCATAATTCAAAGCCATTTACACAAGTGGGTAGAGAGAACACAATTATTCAAAACTAATTTCAAGTCAAACCATCAATTTAGGGGAAAGCCTCAACCCCCATAGCTTAGACAATGAGTTCAAAACTTAGAATTTTCCAGGGAAAAATATTTGAGGTGTTATCATTTGGAGTATATGTATAATTGTTCTTCTTTCCCCTACCTATTGTTATTTTATGTATATAGTAGAACTGTTACTAGAGATGGTGTAGGTTACCATTTGGGGCATTTTCTTACTGTAGGTGACGTGCCCGCAATTTATGTTTATATGCTTTAATTTCTGCTTCACTCAGTCAACCTCTAATACCTACCAAGTATAAGTGGACCATACTCATCTCTACTACACCTTTTTGGTGCAGATCTAAGTATGAGTGTACTGTGTGGATAACTAATTCAGGAAGTATTTAGAGTATATTTGAGGTAGCGATTGATCTATGCATCTAAAGTTAGAGACTTCCTTTTCTTATCTAGACTATGTCTTATTGTATTGAGAGATAGAGTTTGTTCCTTTTTGGGATATCCTATGTATATTTTGATTTAGAGTTGTATTAGTTATTTTTTCCACTGTGACACTAGGTTTTAGGATTTGGTTTGGTATGTTTGATTATATTTCCACTATTATCATATTTGTATGGTTTGACTTTACTCTTGAAGCCTTGCCTTGGGTTTTGGTATTATTTTCCATTATTATACCAATTTGGTGATAGGATTTCTTGTCAAGATTTGTCGTGAAAAGTTCCATCATGACTCTAGATTTTGGGTCATGACAAATTAGTATCATATTCAAGTTTCATTGGTCTCAATAGTGTAACAAGGAGGTGTCTAATAGAGTCTCGCGAATCTATATGTACAAGTTCGTACTATCTTTGAGAGGCTATAAGTTGTTTTTAGAAAACTCTTATTATTTTGTTCCTCATTATGTAGATCTTTCATACCTTGTGTTCTAAATAGTGTTTCACTCTTTTTTATGCCTGTATCTGAGTATGGTATTATGAGATCTGGAGTTTGGCCTTTTTATATGATGCCTCCTCAGATAGGTCCTTAGCCAGGTAGATTTACTATGCCTCCTATTATTGTGAGTATAGTTATGTCTTTTGAGTATTAGAAGAGGTTTTAGAGATTCACTTGCTTGGGTCCTCCTAAGTACAGTTGTGCTATAGGCGAGGTTGTCTATGAGTTCTTGATGGATTGTCATGAGAAGTTGCATATCCTTGGTTTTCTTGAGTCGCATGAGGTTGCTTATACTACTTATCATTTAAGAGATGCAGCTAGAGATTAGTGGAGGTCAATTATTGGTTTTTGACCTCTTAGTTTGCTAAAGATAACTTGGGATCAGTTTACAGAGGTCTTTGAAGATAGGTTTATACCTTTTAGTTTGAGAGATCAGATAAGAGAAGAGTTTGATCGCTTGGAGAAGTGCTCCATGACTGTAGTGGCATATGAGACACATTTCCATGCCTTGTTTAGATATTTTATGCTAGTATTACCTCTAAGTCTAAGAAGATTTAGAAGTTCGTAAAGAGGTTAAATGTTTTTCTTTAGTTTTCCATGACTTTGATGGTAGTGTATAGGGAATCATTGTAGAGTATTATGGATTATGCTAAAATGATTGAGTCTATTCTTCAAGCATTTCAAGGAGGTGCCAAAAAGGTGCACCATCAGGGTGAGTTTAGAGGTCCTGCCTCTTAAGGTAGAAATTCTAGAGGCTTTTATGGGTATCATGGTAGACCAGTATAGGCATCTCTATAGAGTTTAGGTAGTAGTTCTTCTAGTTCAGCAACTTTGGGTAGTAGTCCTAGCTCAGCCATACCTCTTTTTATTGAATCAGGACAAATGACTTGCTTTATGTATGAAAAGGATGGACATGTGGCTAAGGATTATACATGCTATGTTTTTAGAGCTAATTCTATATCAGTTATGAGAGGTAAAGATTCTACTAGAAGTGCGAGAGGCAGAGGTATTGGTGCCCGTGGTGGTGGTCATGGGGCTACTAAGCCAAGTGATGAATGTGGACAATTCCAATGCTACGCCTTAAACCACTCAGCCATCCATCCTACATAATGATTATGACCTAAAAATCAAGTGAATAGCGATCTAGTCATAAACATTATTTATTGGATAGGTAAAACCAATCCATTCTAACTAGAAAACTTCTAAATTTAGTAGTGTTATGTTATACCCATTTGGCCAGAAGTAAAGGCCTCCGATGCTGTCATCACAAGTATTGTCCTTGTTTATTTCAAATCTGTATTGGTGTTATTTGATCCAGGATCGGCATTCTCCTATGTGTCGTTATATTTTTGAGTTTTATTTCTACTTGTAAGTCTCTTAATGTGCCTATCCATGTACCTTTTCTTATATGAGACTCTTTAGTGGTAGATCTAGTGTACTGATCTTGTGTTGTGATTTTCATAGGGTGTGGGACTTTAGTAGATCTGATTATCCTCGATATAGTGGATTTTGATGTTATTTTGGGTATGGATTGGTTAGCTCCTAACCATATTATCCTAGATTATTATGCTAAGACCGTAACTTTAGTTTTGCCGGGTATGCCAAAGATAGCTTGGAAGGGTTTGCTTTATTTGGGTCCCAAGAGAGTTATATCTTTCTTTAGGATTGTTATTTTGTTAAGAAAGGATGCTTGCTTATTTGGGTCATATTCGTGATACTAGTACTGCTTCACCTTCTTCCTTGGATTCTATTCGTGTGGTCTATGAGTTTGTGGATGTTTTCCCTATGTATTAGCCTGGTATGCCTTTGGATCATGATATTTACTTTGCTATTAATATGATATAGGTACCAAGCCTATTTTTATTTCTCCTTATAGGATAGCCCCAATAGAATTGAAGGAATTGAAAAATATATTATAGGAGTTGTTGGATAAGGGGTTTATCCGACCTAGTGTATTTCCTTGTGGTGCACCTATCTTATTTGTAAAGAAAAAGTATGGTCTATGCCTATGTATATTTATTATTGGTAGTTGGACAAGGTGACAGTTAAGAATAAGTATCCTCTTCCTCATATTGATGATTTGTTCAATCAACTTTAGGGTGCTTTGGTGTTTTTGAAGATTGATTTGAGATTCGTGTATCACTCGTTGAGGATTAGAGCTTTGGATATTTTGAAGATAGCTTTTTGGAGTCATTGAAGTTATTATAAGTTCTTGGTTATGTCCTTTGGGATGACCAATGCTCCAGCTGCATTCAAAGAGTTGATGAATTAAGTATTTTGCCCGTATTTGAACTTTTTTGTCATTATATTTGTAGATGATATCTTGTTTTATTCCAAGAGTGAGGCCAATCATGAGAAGCATTTAGGGATCATGCTTTAGAGTTTGAGGGATGAGAAGTTGTATGCTAAGTTCTCTAAGTGCGTGTTCTGGTTGGATTCTATCTCTTTCTTAGGTTATTTCATGACCAAGGATATTATTATGGTCATTCCAGCCAAGATTGAAGCAGTTCATGATTGAGATAGGCCTACTTATCCTATTGAGATTCAAATTTTTATTGGTTTAGCAGGTTACTATCGGTATTTTGTTAAGAATTTTTATCTATTGCAGCTCTATTAATCCAGTTAACTCAAATAAGATTTACTTTTAGTGGTTTGATGATTGTGAAGTGAGTTTTCAAGAGCTCAAGGATTTATTAACTTCAGCTCCTATGTTGACTTTGCCCAAGGAGGGCATGGGTTTTGCCATCCTTTGTGATACTTCTAATGTTGGGTTAGGTTCTGTGTTGATGTAGGAGGGTAAGGTGATTTCTTATGCTTCTCATTCATTAAAGCTCCAAGAGATGAATTACCCTACCCATGACTTGAGTTATGTGTGGTAGTGTTTGCTTTAAAGTGTTAGAGGCACTACTTGTACTTGTGAGGTTTTCTTAAATCATGTAGTCTTTAGTATTTCTTCACCCAGTGAAATCTTAATATGAGATAGCACCATTGGCTCGAGTTTCTTAAGGATTTTGACATAACTATTCTCTAATTATCCGGGCAATGCTAATGTGGTTAAAGATTTCTTTAGTCGAAAGTCGACTAGCATGGGTAGCTTGGTATATCTTTTGACTCAGGAGAGGCCTTTGGCCTTGAAGGTTCAGTCTTTGGCTAACAAGATAGTTAGGCTTGAAATTTTGACACCTGGGTGTGTTTTGGCATTCGTGGAGTCTAGATCTTCTTTGATGGAGCAGATTTGGGCTCATCAGTTTAATGATATTGGGTTGCAAGTGATTTGGGATAAGGTGTTGAATGGTAAGACTAAGGGAACGTCACTTAATTTAGATAGTGTTTTGAGAATTGAAGGCCGAGTTTATGTGTCGAGAGTGGGTGATTAGATTAGATTAATTTTAGAGAAAACTCATTATTCTAGGTATTTCATTCATTTGGAAGTGACTAAGATATATCAAAATTTAAGACAACATTACTGGCGGGGTGGTATAAGGAAGGATGTAGAAGATTTTGTAGTTTGTTGCTTATGTTGCCAGTAGGTGACGACCAAGCATTTGAGACCTGGTGATTTACTCCAGAGATTACGCATTCCTAAGTGGAAATGGAAATGGATCACTATGGACTTCATGACCGAGTTACCTCGTACTTCCCTTGGTTTGGATAGTGTTTCGCTTATCATGGATCAATTGACCAAATTGGCTCATTTTATTTTGGTTTAGGTTTCCTTTAGTACCAAGAGATTACCTTATATCTATATTTGGGAGATAGTTTATCTTTATGGTATGCAGTGTCTATCATCTAAAATTGAGGTTCAGTGTTCATTTATCCTTTTAGAAGAATTTTTTAGAGGAGTTGGGTACTCAGGTTGATCTTAGTACAATTTTTCACCCCAGATTGATGGTCAGTCGGAGCAAACTATTTAGTTTTTAAAGGATATGCTCTGTGCTTGTGTGATGGACTTTGGTGGTTAATGGGAGCAACATCTATCTTAGGCAGATTTTATGTATACTAATAGCTACCATTCCAGTATTAAGATGGCTCCGTTCAAGGCTTTGTATGATAGGCAATACCGCTCTCCAGTTGGTTTGTTTGATGTTTTGAAAATTAGACCTTGAGGTACAGGCTTGCTTTGTGAGTCTTTAAATAGAGTTTGGGTCATTGAAGATAGACTTTGAGAAGCCTTAGAGAGGTAGAAGTGCTATATAGATCATAGACTTTGTGCCTTAAAATTTAGTATTGGTGATTGTGTTTTCCTTTGTATGTCGCCCATGAAGCGCTTGATGAGGTTTGAAAAGAGGTGTAAGCTTAGCCCTAGGTATATTGGACCTTTGAGATTTTTTAGACTATTGGAAAAATGGCATATGAGTTAGCACTACCCCTAGATATATCATTTGCTCATCCATTTTTCATGTTTCTATGCTTCAGCTTTACATTCCAGATGAGTCTCATGTCATTCATTGGTATTCAATATAGTAAGATGAGTGCTTGTCTTTTATTGAGGATGCTGTCTCCATTCTAGCCAGGGATGTTAGATGGTTGCATTCTAGAGTTGTTCCTGTGGTTAAGGTCCAATGGAGGCATCGATTTGCAGATGAGTCTACTTAGAAGGACGAGTCTATATACGTAGTAGTTATCCCTAGCTTTTTGCTGATTCAAGTATTTCTACTTCCCTTGTTCATGGATGAACTAGATTCTTAGGGTAGGATGATGTAATGACCTAATGCATATTAGTGTAATTTGTGCGAGATTGTGATTTTTTGGTGGTCTTAAAGGCTTATTAGTTGACTTCAACCAACATCTTTTGATTTGTTGGTCAGATGGCAAAAAGGACCGCGCCAGCAGATCTAGAATGTCCATTTAGGTTATAACAAAGTTTGTGTGGTTTTACGACTTTTATCTTTCAGTTTAACCCTCTATTTGAAAAGTTGTGAAAGGTCTCGGGGGTCAATTTTGTGAAAACAACGTTCTTTCAAAAATTTGATAGCATCATTGAGTCCAGAGCGTTTAATTTGATAGGATAACATAGTTCATTTTCATTTTTGAGATTTCAGAGAAATCCCGAGGTGTTCGTGGAGACTGCAAGTCTCCATAGCTGGTGCACCACTCAGCTGGTACAACCGCTACAACGCCACTTTAGTCGCTTTAGTGGATAACTACCAGTCGGGAAAAGGTATTTTAGCAGCCTTCGTTCGCTTTAGCAGAGGGCGCTAAAGTAACCCTTGTCGGCTTTAGCATACTAGCATGCTAAGTGGGTACCGCTAAAGTGGTACTTGACTGCTTTAGCAACATCTGGAACCTGGGTATAAATAATTTTTCTCTCAGGTTTTCTTCACCATTTTCAAGACTTAGAGCTTGGGGATTGAGGTTTTGAGAATTTTCTTTCATTTCTAAGCATGGGTAAGCTCCAAACTCCTATTACAATTACTTTTCTTCGATCCCAACATTTAGATATTGTTTAAACCCAGATTTAAAGATGGAATTCAGGGGTTTTGGCCTGAAAGACCCAAACTATCATTTCTTTGAATCAGACCTCAATTTTACCCCATTTTTACTTGGGTTTTCTCCTATCTATTCCCTTAATCTTGGGAAAAGTATTTTGAACCAAAATTTTGATTTGACCCTTCTTTTTCGAAAACCCATTTTGGGGGTCCATTTTAACTCCAATTCAAAAGTGAGAAATAAATATATCATTGGTTTTCTTTTGACACGTAGACTTTATATTTATGTTTTTAGATAATTTTTAGGTCCGTGCGTAAGGTGAAATCTCGGTAAAATGGCTTATTTATTTTAGTTTTGACATTCGAGGTAGGTTATGGATTAACTTTCTTCAGACTTGGCTGGGTAGTTAATAACAATGTAAAAGCATGATATGGGTATGGGGTTGTATCATCGAAAATGTGTTTAGGTGATTTATGTGCTAGTGTGGATAAAATTTGGTGGTTTAGAGACATTATATGCTATGTGTGATCGTGTAGAGTCTTATATGTTGTTGTTGGCTTGGTAATGATATATGTATGTTTGATTGCACTCTTTTGGTGGAAAAATTCTAGATTTTGGAATTTATGTGGTATCAATGACATTTTTTTGCATGTTTCACTTAATGGTTTCTAGATTATATTGGATCAGGATGGTTAGTTGATTTGAATGGATTTTTGGATCACATGGTTGGTATATTGGTTGGATATTGGATATTCTCATTTTTGTTGGTTATGAACATTACATCCTCATATCATATTCATTCATAAGACATTGGTACCACCATGGAAATACTGGAAACACTAGCTTTTTCTGACAAAAAGTGTGACATCCTTAAAATCCCTTTGTTGATGTATGTACTGGGGAGGAGTTATGGATATTGGTATTGAATATTGGTTGTATACAGATTGACGAACCTCTCATGGGTCCTACCTAGGAGCAGAGCTTGTTAGGAGTAGGTTAAAAAACCTCTCATTGGTCCTACGTCTGTAGCTAAGATTTTTAGGTACATACGGAGGTTGTACGACAACCACGTGCATCATCATCATCATCATTGCATTTTATATGTTATGCTTGTTCTGTGATTGTATTTTTATTTGTGACTAGATATCTTCCTATTTGTTCTATCTTATTGTACTTTTATACAGAGCATGTGTATACTTTTTGTTATTTTCCCTACCTGTTGTTGTTATATGTGAATATTATAGAACTGTTAGTGGATATGGTGTGGGCTATCATTTGGGAGATTTCTTAATTGCAGGTGATGTGCCCATATTTTGTGTTTATATGAGTACAAGTGGACCGTACTCATCCTTATGATGCCCTTTCGGTGCAGATCCAGGTATGAGTGTGCCTCATAGATAGTTGATTCAGGCGCCATTTAGAGTCGATTCGAGGTAGTGGTTGATCTATAGATCCGGAGTCAACCACTACCTTTTGTTACCCTTTTGGATATCCTATGTATATTTTGATTTTGAGTTGTATTAGTTGGTTCTTATATTGCGACACTAGCTTTTGGGATTTGGTTTAGTATCTTTGATTATATTTATGCTATTAACGTGTTTGTGTGGTTTGACTTCTCTATTGAAGCCTTGCCTTGGGTTTTGGTATTTTTTCCCTTGTTATATCAGTTTGGGTGATAGGTTTATTGGTCAAGGTTTACCGTGACAAGTACCATAATGGCCCTGGGTTTGGGGTTGTGACAGGTGGAAGTCCACATGAAGTTAGGATTGATTAAAGAGTTCTATGTTAGCGGGATGAGAGGGATAGTATATAATCATGGGGTAAATCCATTTTGATTATTGGGATGCTGGGTGGGGAGGTCATATGACCATGTAGGACTTCCCCAGGTATTATAGATGACTTGTTAGGTTCTTAATCTAGGTCTAGGGCCTTTCCCATATTGTAAATGTCCTCTAGGATTTATGTCGACCCTTGATATGAGGTCAGGATTGGTAGTCCAAGATGGTAGGATCGTAGAAGAGAGATAAATAGTTTCTCGAAATTTACGAACAGAGGTTATTAAGGGGGTAGAAGGGAACCTTAGAGGTGGGATAATAAGGTTAAGAGCATGCATATTTCCTTGAATATATGTGATATATCTATGTAATCCAATTTGGGTCAACTGATGAGGCTTACCAGTACGTGTGATTTGTACTGATGCCACGCTTGCTATACCTTCTTGGGGATATAGTCTTCTGTATGAATAAGTGAACCTCCTACAACTTCCATTTTCTCACTCTTGGTGGCAGTTATATCTTGTGTTTTTTTCTCTAAGTAGCTCTTGTACCTGCTTAGACTAGAACCCATGATAGTTTATTTTTGCATTATTTTTCTAAATTACATAATGTTGGTTTATTACTTCTAATTGATAAAGATTTCCACATGTTATGTTGAACGAGTGGTAAAGAGCTCTCTTATCTAGGTGGATTAGAGTAGGTGCCCTCACGATCTGATAATTTGGGCCGTGTTAACTTGGTATTAGAGCCTAGGTTACCAATCTCCTAGTACAAGAGAAAATATCAAGTAGAGTCCTGCAGATTGGTATGTTGACCTCCTTATCTAATCTTTGGGAAACTATGAGACATTTTAGGAACATTATTTTACTTCTTTCTTCCCTCTCGTGCAGTTGTTCACTTGATGTATGGGTTGAGTCCAATTAGTATCTCTTAATTCCAATTGGTATCTTAACTAGTTAGATGAATGTCGCCTGACTTCACTTGAAAAGGTGTAAGCAATGAAAATTGGAACCTAGAAGGTTCCAATTGGTATCAGGCCACATATCGATTGTGTAACATATTTGATAACCAATTTAAAAGTTATCATGCACACGAGTAAAGGTCATGTTAATGAATCATGTACATGTGATATTGGGTTTGTTTTCCCTTACTTCATATGTTGTGATTCACTACAACATTTGGCCTATGGCCACACTAAATCTGGACAACACTTGTAAAGTGTTGCCTAAAATATTTTTAGGCACATTTTTAAAATGTAGCCTTAATCTTTAGCTTTAATCCATGGTAATTTTGACAATGCTTGTAAATGATGCTCTTTAATGCTATATGCTATACTTTATTAGTGTTGTCATATCATCATATAATTGGTAAAGCCTTTTACAAATATGGTTACACTTTTTAAATGTGCTATTTTTATTATTTTAAAACAATAATTTACAAGTGTTACCTTATAATTTTTTTAAAATTTACACCAAAATATGGTATTCCCTCTAATAATTTTAACACTAAAATATTATATTTCATATAATATATTTTATTCCCTACAATTTCTAATTACCTAAGAAAAGAAATCATCAAACATAAACACTTACCTCTAAAAAAATAATTCTCTCAGCTAAAAAATCCCTCAACTCTCAGAAACATTCAACTCAAAAATGGCATAAACACACAGTATCACAATAAAGCAAATACTATTATTAAACAACTATTCCGTTTTTTATGATTTTGAGTCGGTACAATAACTTTGTCTAGGGTTTTAGGCTGGTACTTGTCAATCCATAATATTTTGAAAAAAATGGTGGCACACCTAAAAGAAAGAAGATACTACTATTAAACAACAAATATTTATTGTTATATTCCCGTTTACTACTCATATTCAGTGTCAATTGCTATTGTCATCCCAGATTGAAGAACACCATTTCAAAGATTGAAGAAATTTCCAATAATTGGTGCGGAATTGGGTTTCTATAAGAAATTGGATTGGGTTTTTTTCTGTATCTACAAAACTAGATTTTGATTCTACAAAATTGGGGTTTATCCAGTTCACTTCGTAAGGTAAGCTCCGATAAACCATTTTCTTCTTGTTTCTAAGCATGCATGAATTTTCTGGTCAATCTCTAGTTTAATTTGGGCAAATAAAACCTTTTTAAGATTTGAGAAAAGAGAAATATTTTTAAATTTTTTGAAGATTTAGGCAAAGATTTGAGCGTGGGATGGAATACATAAGGGATTAAACATGAGAAAGCTCTATTTTACCTCCAAAGACTTCATTTAGTCTATCTAGGAGAGAGGAGGTAGATGAAAGGACCACCATAGATTGATGGTGACTTTGGCATTGTTGTTTTAGGTAGATTTTATTATTATGGGTAAAAGGGAGACTTAATAAGAATAGAGAATATGTAAACTAATACTCATTCCGTCTAATAGTCTTGATTGGCTTAGTTATATAAAAAAAGATTAGTATTAAATTGTCGTCCTATAACGACCTGAAATTTGATAAAATATGTGAAATTTGTGATTTTATGTGATTTGACTATTTTACTATTGAAACCCTGAGGGTTGCACCACACAGTAAGGGACCAAGTCCCTCAGAGTCATTAACAGGCAAAATACAGCAAAGTAACCAAGAATTAAGAAACAATGCAGGAAGAGTAAAACCATAAGATTTTAATGTGGAAACTTCCCTTGCTCAATGAAGGAAAAAACCACGACTCACCCTCACAAGCACCTAAAATCCACTATAATCAAACTCTTGATTACAACCTTTACTCAACCTAAATCTAGGTTCGTTTCTCTTGTAATAACCCTACTACAAGCTTATCTTGACAACTCTGCCAAGGACCCTCTACATTGATTAGCTCTAATCAATATCAAACTTAGGCAACTCTACCTAAGCATTCTCTACTCAAAGAGAAAAAATCATTACTCTTATAACATGAGTAATCCATTTACAAATTAGAACTCACTCAAGAACAATTTCTTTTTAAGCACACATAAATAGCTAAGAATAGAGCAGTGTTGAAATGACGTTTTTGCTGCCTCTATTCACTCTTTGTATTTTAAAAAAATCATTTGATGAAGAATCCATTTTTCCTTTTATAGCTGAGTGATGATTAGGGATGAAATCTCAATGAACCAGGTGTCCTATTCATTACAAGTAGCACCAGCAATTTTGTTACACAAGAGGACAAAACTGTGTAGACACACGTGCCAGTTGTACTGTACCATGAACATCCAAGGACCTGCTCCCTTGCAATTAGCTGTTCATCATCAAAATTACATATAACAATTTTCCTATTTTTGATGATGACAAACCAACCATATAGCTTTGAGCTCATCCATCACATTTTATCAGTGTGATTACCACATTGAAGATGAATGTTCCCCTATCATCATGCTTCCACAATCACACAATATCGGGGCCTGGTCTTTTAATATAATTTGCAACAAAAACTCTAATTTGTTCCCCCTGTCATTATAAACCTTCTTTTAGCGCGTTTTCATACTCCTCCCTATCATTATACTTCTCCCTATCAGCATGCCCACATGAGCACACATATACACAAACCTGGTCCTTACACATGAACTCAATATTCCCTCTTTTGGCATCATTGAAAAGGATTAACAGTAAACCAAGAGTAAAGATAAATATAAGATAATTAACTCATGGCCACTAGGGTAACACTAATGTGAAGAACAACTTTAAACTGAAGGAGACAAATAAGGCACAAAATAGAATTCATTCATTCATAAAAGTTAGCACCAGTGCAACAAGCTAAAATAATTAACATAAAAAAATTGTCTGTAAAGGACAATATTAGAATGAAGACAAAAAACTAACATAGGGTTAATTAGAGGACGGGGATAATAGGGCTTAGGTAGAGGGTGGTTTGGGGGAAAAGGAATTAAGCAACATCTCCATTCTTGTATTTTTAGCATTGTGGGCATCCAACAACTGTTTGGTGAGAACCTTTACTTCAACATTTAATTCTTGAACTTCACCAGTCAGTTCTGCCACTTTTTCTTGGAGTTTTGCATTTTCAGCTGCAAGTTCATCAGTGGCGCCGGATCCCTTAAAGGAAAACTTCTGATTTTGGAACTGTAAGTGTACTATTTTAGCATATTTGGTAGCCAACTTGATCCTTAATTCCTCTATTTCCTTTTCCAAATCTTCTCGAATAGCCAAAAACTCTGACATTTGAGACTGATCATCTGGTTGGCTATTCCAGGTGTTCCCTTAGTTCCATTCATATCAAAATGTTCAAATACTATAATATCCTGTGTTAGTCTTAGCTCAGTTTAACCCATAGTGAATGTACAATAGGCTTAGAACCTGAAATTTTAGCGAAGTGTTGAAGACTTAGTTTTATTTTTGGGCTCTTAACTTTGATGATTTTTAAAGTGGCCTTCCCAACCCCAAGATGATGGTTTCTAAGTTAATTAATGTTCAGGGGTGTAAGTAGCATGTCTCGGGAAAGTTTTGAATTTTTTTGGGAAAAGATTGAGGCACGTTTGGATTTCAATTCCAGAACCTCACCACAATTATGGTGCGTCGTGGTGGGTTTAGCGGTGGATTCCTTGCTGTGTAACGATGATGGCCTAATTGTCATCCCAATTACAAATTTAAATTTTAGAGGGGCAGTCTTGTCTTTTCCCAGCATCCCAATTCATAAAAACATGGGATTAAATCGCTAATAGGGCATTATTTACTCACTTTCCTCAATTTTATTCTCAAATAAACGTTAACCCTTCCCTAAATTCATCAATTTCAATCACTATTCCTTTAAGACAACTCAAGAATTCAAGCTTCACCACCCAAGGACTATCAAGAAAGTTAATTCTCTTACAAGATTAAAGCTTTAAGGTATGTTAGATGTTCATCCATGGGCCCTTTTTACCCATGGAGTCCAAGAAGTTATTTTATGTCATAAATTATGAATTTACATATTTACAATAAGTTATTTTTATGAAGCTTTTATGAATTTCGATTATACATGATGTTTGCAAGTGATTTTAGTTGAAAAGTAGCCCTTACACGTTTAAAGCATGAAATTCCATATTAAATCCCAAATGTATGGTTTTAGTGTTATGATTATGTTATTCCCATAATATTTCAATCATCCCCATGCCTAAGTTCATAAATTTCAAGTGTTTGATGAAAGGCCTATAGTTTATCAGTTAAATCGGTACTCAGATTTCAGTAATCAAGTTTATAGACTATTCTAGTATCATGTTATATGCTTGGTCATGAATTCTTAGATTTTACAACCTTCACGCATACTGTGCATCAGTTATCTCATGCCATTCATTCAGTCTGCTATTATTCATGCATATTTGCCCATGCTTATCAGCCTAACCCTATTTAGCATACCAGTACATTAAAAGTACTTACCGCATACTCATTTTTTGTGCTATGATGTCTTATATCATAGGTTCAAATGCTCAAGTTCCTGACCATACTTAGACATTCCAGCGTATCAGAAATAGTAGCAGTGGTGAGTCCTTATATTTTGAGGACCGATTATGTTTATTTTAGTATTTTACTTCAGTTAGAGAGTTTGAGTTTTTTAGGTCCTGTCCCTTCAACTCTTATTCAGTTAGTTTAGAGGCTTTTAGATACTTTTAACTATTTTAGTCAATTTTGTCATTATTTTATAAGTTTTCAGACAGTTGTTTTCAGATACTTATTTCTAGGCTTATGATTTTAGATATATATATTTTTTTGTATTTAAAACCTTATGGCATATTTAGTTGTTTTTGCATATGTTCATCACCCATATATTATTTAGTGCTCTCAGCAAGTACCAACTCATGGGTTAGCTTGTAGTCAGTTAGGACCGAAAGTACTGTGTGGCATCTATGGTGTACTCTCGGGGAATTATAAACTTGGTATTAGAGCCTAAGGTTTTAAAGTGTCCTAGGAATTCTAAAATTTGCGTTGAGTCAAGTCTTATGCATGGGTGTGAAGTGCACCACACTTATAGACAAGAGGCTATAAGACATTTTAGGAAAGGTTTCCCTTCTTTCAGTATTCTTGTTATGCGAATGAGAATGAGCTTAATTTAAAATCCCTTTCTAATTCAATCTTCTTTCTATTTATAGAATATGCCTCCCAGAAAGATTAACGGAAGAAGAAATGAGAATCAACCTGCACCTATACCTATTCCGGAAAATCCCCTGAATGAGCATGTATCTCATGCCAAATTCAGAGATGCATTCACTACTTTAGCTCATTCAGTAGCAGCTCAAAATAATCAGCAAGCTACTATCCTAGTCGTTCGAGTGGATAATACCACCGCAGCTAGGATTCAGGACTTCTCCCAAATGAACTCTTCTTTGTTTTTGGGATCCAGGTTTGATGAGGATCCTTAGGAGTTCCTTGACATGGTTCAGAAGGCAATTGACATTATGAGTGTTACCTCTAGTGAGAGTGTAGAGTTGGGTTCTTACTAGTTGTAGGATGTTTCTCACATCAGGTATAAGTAGTGGAAGGGAGATAGAGGCGTAGATGCAGGGCCTATTGAATAGGAAGAGTTTGATATAACCTTTTTAGATAGTTTATTTCTCTTAGAGTTAAGGAAAGCTAAGGTGAAGGATCTTATCAATTTGAAGTAGGGGAACATAAGTATGAAAGAGTATTCTATTAAGTTCACTCGGCTAGCCAGGTATGCTTCTAATGTGGTGTCTGATGACAGGTCTAGGATAAGTAAGATTGTTTCTGGGGTAGCTGATAGTGTGGTCAAAGAGTGTAGGACCACGATGTTGATTAATGAGATGTACTTATCTAGGTTGATAGTCTATGTTCAATAGATTGAGGAATAAAAATTTAAGGAAAGAGAGAGGGAGAATAAGAGAGCCAGAATAGGTAACTTTAGTTTTGCTTAGTCGAGGTCAGAGGGTGGTAACTATCCTTATTATTTTTAGAAATCTTTATCCCTAGATCTGTCTTCAGCTAGTGCACCATTGTCAAAGTTCAGAAATAATAATTAGGAAAGGGCGCTAGGCTTTAAGTCCTAGGGCAGTGTGAATAATGGTCATACAAATCCACTTTGCTAGAAATATGGTAGAAACCATCAGCGTGTGTGTAGAGCTGGTAGTGATGTATGCTTTGGGTTTGGTAAGCCAGGTAATAGAGTTAGGGATTGCCCAAATAGTAGTCAGCAGGGTCAGTTCAGTCATCCCTCAGTTCCCTCTGGTCATCCGCCTCAACAGGGTGCCACTTCCAGTGCAACCAGTGGTTAGTGCCCAAATAGATTGTATGCACTTCAATCCTAATAGGATCAGGAAAATTCTCCTAATGTGGTTATTGGTATGTTACAGGTCTTCATTACATGTTTATGCTTTATTAGATCCCGGAGCTTCTCTTTCTTTTGTAATTCCCTACATAGCTGTTAATTTCGATGTGAGTCTTGAGACTGTAGTAGAACCTTTCTCAGTAACCACCCCAGTAGGTGTATCTATTGTAGCCAGGCAGTTATACAGGAACTATCCAGCCACAATATCCCAGAAAGTCACCTTAGTTGATCTTGTGGAGTTAGAGATGACTGATTTTGATGTCCTTCTCATCATGGATTGGCTCCACTCATGCTATGCTTTAGTTGATTATAGAAACATAGTTGTTCATTTTTAGTTTCTGAATGAACCAGTCCTTAAATGGAGGGGTAGTACTTTCATACTTAGGGGTCAGCTTGTTTCGTACCTTAGAGCGAGAAAAAAAATATCTAAGGGGTGTGTCTACTATCTCGTTCAAGTTAAAGACTCTAGTTTAGAGATTCCCAATCTTGAGTCAGTTTTAGTAGTGAGGGAATTTTCAGATGTGTTTCCCAAAATTCTTTCCAGAGTTCCTTCCAAAAGAGAAATCGACTTTGGAATAGACCTTCTCTAGATACCCAACCTATATCTATTTTGCCCTATAGAATGGATCCTGTAGAGCTTAGAAAGTTAAAAGAACAGTTGAAAGATCTCTTAGATAAGGGATTTATCAGGCCCAGTATTTCCCCATGGGGCACTCCAGATTTTTTGTGAGAAGGAAAGACGATTCTCTCAAAATATGCATCGATTACCATCAGTTGAACAAAGTCAGTATTAAGAATAAGTATCCACTCCCCAGAATTGATGACTTGTTCGATCCACTTTAGGGTGCCAGTTATTTCTATAAGATAGACCTCAGATTCGGCTATCATCAGCTTAGAGTTAGAGAATGTGACATTACAAAAATAACATTCAAAACTTGATATGCTTACTTTGAATTCCTGGTCATGTCCTTTGGTCTAATGAATGCCCTAGCAGCTTTCATGGACTTGATGAACAGAGTGTTCAAGCAGTACTTGGACATGTTCATCATAGTCTCCATAGATGACATCCTTGTTTATTCCCATAATAAAACTGATTATCCAGACCACCTTAGAATAGGATTGTAGACTATTAGAGCCCATCAGTTATTTACCAAATTCAGTAAGTGCAAGTTCTGGCTAAGATCAGTAGGTTTCCTTGGCCATATTATTTCCGGTGATGGAATTATAGTTGACCCTCAAAAGACCAAAGCAGTGAGAAACTACCCTATACCCATCTCTCCATTAGATATCTAGAGTTTCTTTGATTTTCCTAGCTATTACAGATGGTTTGTTAAAGGATTTTCATCTATTGCATCCCCCATTTCCAGATTGACTAAAAAAAAAGTGAAGTTTCAGTGGTCAGATTTCTGTGAGAAGAGTTTTCTGGAGTTGAAGACTCGACTTACCTTAACCCCATCTTTGATGTTGTCAAATGGTTCAGATGGGTTTGTTGTTTATTGTGATGCTTCTAGAGTTTGTTTGGGTTGTGTTTTGATGCAGAGAGGTCAGGTCATAGCCTATGCGTCTAGACAGATTAAGCCCTATGAAAAGAATTATCCTACCCATGATCTTGAGTTAGCAGCTATTATGTTTGATTTGAAAATTTTGAGGCATTATCTGTATGAGGTGCATGTTGATGTGTTCATGGACCATAAAAGTTTACAACATGTGTTTTTACAGAGAGAGTTAAATCACTGTCATAGAAGGAGGTTAGAATTATTGAAATATTATGTTATAAGTGTTTTGTATCATCAGGGTAAGGCCAATGTAGTGGCAGATGCCCTTAGTAGATTATCTATGGGTAGTATAGCTCATATTAAGAATGATAAGAAGAATTTGGTTCAAGAGATTCATCAGTTGGCTAGGTTACGCGTTCATTTGGTTGACTCAACTGAGGGTAGTGTATGGGTCCAGAATTGTTTGGAATCTACTTTGGTTACCAAAGTGAAAGAAAAGAAAGATAGGGATCCCAGTCTAGTTAAGTTGAAGAAGTCAGTCAAAGATCAGAAAGTAGAGGTTTTCTCCCAAGAGGGAGATGGTGTGTTGCATTACCAGGGTAGACTATGTGTGCCATATGTCGATGGTTTGAGATAGCAAATTCTTTTAGAAGCGCATGATGCACGTAACACTATTCACCCAGGAGTCACTAAGATGTACCATAATTTGCGAGAAATCTATTGGTAGAGTGGCAAGAAGAGAGATATTGAGAGTTTGTAGCCAAGTTTGCTAATTGTCAGCATGTTAAGTTTGAGCACCAAAGGCCTAGTGGTACTATGCAAGAGTTCAACATTCCTACTTGGAAGTGGGAGAAGGTGAACATGGATTTTGTGATAGGGTTACCTCGTTCACGTCGCCAGCATGATTTGATTTGGGTTATTATTGACAGATTGACCAATTCAGCCCATTTCTTGTCAGTCTATACTTCTTATTCAACCGAGGATTATGCCAAGCTCTATATTAGAGAGTTGGTCGGGTTGTATGTAGTCTCGTTGTCCATCATTTTAGATAGAGGTACTTAGTTTACCTCTCACCATTGGAAAACTTTTCAGAAGGATCTTGGTGCCCAAGTTCATCTCAGTACAATATTTCACCCTTAGACAGATGGTCAGACAGAAAGGAATATTCAGACCCTACAAGACATATTGAGAGCTTGTGTTATCGACTTTAAGGGTAGTTGGGATGATCACTTCCCATTGATTGAGTTTTCTTACAATAACAGTTATCATTCCAATATTCAGATGGCTTCATTTAAAGCTCTTTATGTGAGGATATGTATATCTCCTATTGGTTGGTTTGAGATAGGTGAGACCGTTTTGATAGGGCTAGATTCAGTATTTGAGGCATTGGAGAAAGTTCAGCTAATTAGAGAAAGGCTTAAGACATCCCTAAGCCGATATAAATCCCATGCCGATGTGAGAATAAGAGATCTTGAGTTTGAGGTTGGCGACTTAGTTTATTTGAATATCTCTCCCATAAAGGGAGTGAAGAGGTTTGTCAAGAAGTGGAACCTTAGTCCCCGATATGTTCGCCCTTATAGGATCTTGAACCATTATGGTAAGGTAGCGTATGAGCTTGAGTTGCCCGTAAATTTGGCAATCCATTGAGGGAGTGTATTAGCAATCTAGCTGTAGTGGTCCCTCTAGAAAGTACGAGCATTCAGGACAACCTTTCTTATGAAGAAATTCCATTGGAAATCCTTGATCAGCAGAATCGTAGACTGAGGAACAAAGAAATTCTTTTGGTCAAAGTTCTTTGGTGGAATCAGTCCATTGAGGGAGCCACTTGCGAAGCAGAAGCAAACATGCGTACCAAGTACCATCATCTTTTCTCCACTAACTCAGACTCAGCTCAAGGTAATAGTTTTACTTGGATTATCTCTTTTCCATTCTTAGTTCCAGCTATATAATAAACTTTCTGTCATTACATGCATTCATGAATTAGTCCAATCATGTATCATGTCTCAGACACAGTTACGTAATCATATTTTTAGTTATGCATGTTCAGTAACTGAATTCAATTTCCTCAGTATTCTCCGCTTAATTAGTCTCATTCGAGGATGAATGTTACCAAGAAGGAAGATATTGTAATACCCAATGTTAGTCTTAGCTATGTTCAGCCCATAGTGCATGTACAAGAGTTTTAGAACCTGAAAATATAGCTAAGTGTTAAAGACTTAGTTTTATTTTTGGCCTCTTAACTTTGATGATTTTTAAAGTGACCTTCCCGACCCTGAGATGATGTTTTCTAAGTTAATTCATGTTCAGGGGTGTAAGTAGCATGTCACGGGAAGTTTTAGATTTTTTGGGCAAAGATTAAGGCACGTTTGGATTTCAATTCCAGAACCTCATCGCAATTGTGGTGCATTATGGAGTTTAGCAGTGGCATTTTTGGTGCATTGCGGTGATGTACTAATTGGCATCCCAGTTACTAATTTAAATTTCTTAGGGTCAGTCTTGTCTTTTACCAGCATCTAAATTCATAAAAACATGGGATTAAACCGCTGATAGGGCATTATTTGCTCACTTTCCCTAATTTTGTTCCCAAATAAACCTTAACCCTTCCCCAAATTCATCAAGTTCAATCACTATTCCTTCAATAAACCTTAAGAATTTAGCTTCACCACCCAGGACTATCAAGAAAGTTAATTCTCTTACAAGATTAAAACTTTAAGGTATGTTAGATGTTCATCCATGGGCCCTTTTCACCCATGGAGTCCAAGAACCTATTTTTATGTCTTAAATTATAAATTTACGTGTTTACAATGAGTTATTTTCATGAAGCTTTTATGAATTTCAATTATACATGATGCTTACAAGTGATTTTAGTTAGAGAGTAGCCTTACATGTTTGAAGCATGCAATTTCATGTTAAATCCCCATGTATGATTTTAGTGTTATGATTATGTTATTTCCACATGTTTCAATCATCCCCATGCCCAAGTTCATGAATTTTAAGTGTTTGATTAAATGCTTAAATGGTTGGATTTTGAACAATGACTAGTTATTATGCTTTGAAGCTTTAGTATGTTTCTACCATTAATGTTATCGAGTCCTGGGGGTTATGAATACCTAAAAACTTAGCTGTTTACTTAGTATCAGTATTCTCAGAATGGTTTTTGATATATTAAAGTATTATCAATTCAGTTAGTTATCATATCAGTAAGCTTAGTTTAGTCCAATAACCAGAGTCAGTCTAGTTGGAGTAGGATTTAGCACCGAGCGAACTCAGGGATGGGGGCTCACCTACCAGTTGAGGGTGTGACCTTTAGTAGAAGTTCCTATATTTAAGAACTACATAACCAGCATAGGTTGAGATGTTAACATGCCAGTTGAGGGTTGACATATATCTCACTAGAGCACCTACCAGTAGAGGGTGACTCTTTAGTCCTTCAGGACTTCACTTTAGTGGATCCACACAGCCATTGTTAGTACCCATGGTACGGTACTGACAACCTTCCAACTGGGTCATAGTTTGGACCCCAATTAGCTCATATTGGGGTATGTTGGTTAGATGATAGCCCCCACAATTTCAGTCAAGTCTCAGTTCGAATGTCTATTTAGCTTTTCTTGATGATAACATACATTTTATCAGTTAAATTAGTACTAAGATTTCAGTAATCAAGTTTATAGTCTCTTCCAGTATCATGTTATATGCTTGGTCATGCATTCTCAGATTTTTCAACCTTCACGCATACTATGTATCAATTATCTCATGCCATTCATTCAGTCAGTTATTATTCATGCACATGAGCCTATGTATATCAGGCTTACCTCATTTAGCATACCAGTACATTCAAAGTACTGACCACATACTCATTTCTTATGATACGATGTCTCATACCATAGGTTCGAATGATCAGGTTCCCGACCACACTTATACATTCCAGTGCATCAGAAATAGTAGCAGTGGTGAGTCCTCATATTTTGAGGACCTAATATATTTATTTCATTATTATACTTTAGCTAGGTAGTTGGAGTTAGTTGGGGTCTTTCCCTTCAACTCTTATTCAGTCAGTTTAGAGGCTTTCAGATACTTTCAAATACTTTAGTCAGTTTTGTCATTATTTTACCAATTTTTTGACGGTTGTTTTCAGACACTTGTTTCCTGGCTTTTGATTTTAGAGATATTTTTTTTGTATTTAAAACCTTATGGCATATTCAGTTTCTTCCGTGTATGTTCATCACCCATATATTATTCAGTATTCACAGCAGATACCAGCTCATGGGTTAGCCTATGGTCACTTATGACCATAAGCACCGTGTGGCATCTAAGATGTACTCCCGAGGCATTACAAACACCTTGTTCAAGAGATATCCATATGGAATGCTTCCTTTTAATGAATCACTTTATGCGTATGCTCCATCATTAGAGCTAGAAGACTTATCAACTCAAAATTTCTCAAGGATTCAATTAAGGATAAGTCAACACTGGAGGCAATTGTTCTTCATTAAGACCTTGGCAACTGGACCTTGTTGATAAACTCAAATTCCAGATAATAATCACTTTTTAGAAACTTTTTTTTCACTGCGGTAATTGAGGTCCCTCCTACCTTTGATGCCTCAATCATGAATTCAATGGTAAGCTGTAATTTACTACAGTTCTTACCCCTACAATAGGTACATCCAGGATCCTAGAGTTTCTTCATCTAGCTTAAGAATATTTCCTTGCACTTGTGAAATCAAACTCAAACCATCATCTGAGAATTACATAGAGTAGTAGAATTCTCTCACCTAACCTTTAAAGACAATAGGAGTTAGTTTTTCTAGCAGGTACAACCAACCCTGATGCCTCACATACTCTACTAGTTCTACCATCCTTGTTTTCTCATAAATTTTTGGATCAAACACTCTCCCAGGTAGAACCTTCTGTGTTGTCAGGTTCTCAATCCTCCTTTCTTTAGACATGTCTTTCTTTTCCTCATTTTTTTCTTTCTTTTGGGCTCACTACTTGGATCTTTTCATCAGTTTTTTGCTTCTTGGGACCAGGTCCGTCAGATTTTTTTCTTGAAAACTATATGTTTCTACCTTATTCTAGTAGAGCTATCAGTCTTCAACTTAAAGGACCTGGTCCTCTCATCATCCTCAACTTCTAATTTTCTTTCTTTTATAGCAGTAATAACTACTGAATCTATGTCTTCCTTTTTTTCAACCTCTACAACTTCTACATTTTTTGCTCCTCTACTGCTATAGATTTCTTTGGCCCTATTATTTTCATGGTTGAAGCTTTGTTGACCTTCATGGAATCTTCTATTATTTTCTTTTTAGAACCTCTTGTAGAATAGGTTCTAGTCACTTTCACCTCAGAGTCCATTATTTTCTCCTTTCCTCTACTTCCCCTTAGTTTCTTCACAGTCCATCTTAGAGGAACTTCATCCTCATCTTCTTCATTCTCCTCACTTGGAGGTAGCAATATGTATTTTCCCCTATTTAATTCATCATTAACACCTACTTCCTATTCTATTCCATCAATTGAGCTTTCTTTTGTATCATATGTAAGCAGGAGTAAATTTTCAGCTATCCAGTTCTCATTTGAGGAAAGATCAACCCTTTCCTCAGGAATTCTTTACCAAATAATAGGGTTTGAATATGAGGGTGTAGGAGAATTAGGTATTTGTAGTGTTTCATCTAATTTAACTTTTCAAATTTATTAAATGACCAAGGAAATTGGAATTTTTAGTTAGTTTTGAATTCCCTAGAGAAAAAGGAGTTTCAGGTTGAGAAATTTCTTGGTATATTGGTGACCCAAACTGTTGGTTTGGATTATATATCATGATTGGATGAGCATAAACTTCCAAGGTTAAGAAAATTTCAATGGAGATTGACTTGATTGTATGTTCTGGATATTCTAAAGAAGATTCAGTTAGAAGAATTGACTCAAATTGTTGTTGGGGACTATAAATGATGTTTTCCATGGTTTCAATTTCAAAAGAATCAAAATGTTCAATTGGGGAATGTCCAGTTTGACTCTCTAGAGTTTTATATACTTCATGGTCTTTTCTAGGTTTGAGGAAGTAGTAATGTCATCCATTTGATTTTGAGAGACTAAGTTGAGCTAGGACCAGTTTGTCTTAGACAAGACTTGTAGATTTAGGAAGATGATTTGGCCAAGTTGAAGAATAATGACAAAAAGGTCTGATTTAGCAATTTTAAGAAGTTTCCAATGTCATTAAAAGATGTTTCTTTTGAACTGACATGACTGAACCTAAAAAGTGTGTCTTTTTATTCTGCAAAGGACTTAACGACTTAGAGATAAGAAAAATACATAGCTTTTCAGAAAATATTTTGTGATTTCCTAAGCATCATGTAGGTACTAACTTGAGAGATGGGACCATGTAGCTCTCCTTTTGACTGAATTTTGTACTTGTGTTTTATTTAATTTTTCTCTTTCTAAGTTATTCCTATGGATGTATACCTACAATGGTATGGAGATAAGTTAGATTAACATGCACCCACATTATCATGGATACCTGTCTCCTGAACATAGCTAAATTTTGAAAGAGAAACTGATTCATATGGTATTTATTTTGCTAAAGCTTCTTCTTCTGAGATAGGTTTCCTAGGGACCAGGTCCCTTGAAATCATCTATTTCAAAATGAGACACTTCCATCTTGAAGTGTATTAAGAGAGCGAAAATAGTTAGACCTTTCATCATTGAGCTTTGAAACCCTTAAATAAATGAGCTATTCCTGACTATAATCCCTTTCCCATACCTGGAATCATGATCACAAGTTGGATTTGGGAACCCACTTAAGTTTGAGTTCCCAGTAGGAGGATAATGGTGTGATAAAATTCTTCTTAGCCCATCTAGGAGTGATAACTTCCTCTTTACCTTTTTCAGAGACTTGAAGCCCTTAGGATGTGCATTCTTCTGCTGAAAGCATTTAGTATGTGCATTCTTCTGCTGAAAGCATTTAGTATTCCTTAATTTTTCCTTAAGCTAGTGCTGACATCTTTCTTTGAACTGTCCATATCTTCCACAGTGAGTGCACAGGAGTTTGTGCCCTTTGTCTCTATCATCAAGATCAAACTTTTCTTTAGAATCAACTAATTAGAATTCTCTTTATTATCCCAGACCTCTACCATCATTAACACCTTGATTGTTCAAATTAGAAATGATCTGTGAAGAAGCACTCCATCTAAGAGACTTGTTGAGCTCTTCTCTTAAATAGACCAGGTCCCTTTTTAACCCTTCATTCCTGTGAAATGCTGACATAAGGTGTTTGGTGAAGCCTTTAATTTCTTCTCTAGATCAATCTAAAGTCTTGAAGTTTCCTTCGTTCCTTTACCATCTACATTATCTACCTTCTTCAGTTGACTTATACAATTCAAATTTTTAGACTTCAATTTAGTGACCATTTCTTCAGTTTTAGATATCTGAAGAGTTAAGGCAATCAATTCATGTTCTTGATTTTCTACTTTCTTCTCTAAAACAACTTTCTCAGCAACAAGTTCATATACAAAGTCAATCAGGACACTAGAAATCCTTTTTATCCTTTTAGTAGTGTAATTATCTAGATTTTCCTTAATAACAGAAAGAGTTACCTCCTTTTTTTTTCATATTCTGTGTTTGCCATAAATTCAAACAGAGAATAATAGATATCTGGATCGTATTACACGGCTCGAATAGAAATATCTCAAGTCTTCTCATCTTCATCATAATTATCATAAGAGTCTCCCCGTGCTGCCAGAGCTTACTTTACAGCATACTCAACTGCTGCCTTCCTTCTTAAATTTTCAGGGACCTGGTCCCTTTTCTTTCCCTTGTCACCTTCAATTTTAAGATACTCCTAATAATGCAACTTGTGCATTAGACAGTCTTTGATCAAATGCTCAGGACTTTCATATTTATGACATACTTCAACAATGCTTCCTCCTTTGCTACTGCTTCCTCTTCTTTGAAATTGACCACCCTTCTTCATTGTCTTGAAAATTCCTTTTGTCAAATAGGTAACATTAATGTCTTCTTCTATTGAATCAAGTTTGGAAGCATTTAATGCCAGATATTTTTCTCTTTTTGCTTCATTCTTCTCTATCTCTTGATACTTTGTGAGCTCATGGGTTTTTAGATTTCCAATTAGTTCATCCATGGCAAGAGCCTTCAGATTTTTTGCTTTAGTTATGGCATCTACTTTGCTTTCCTAGGACTTAGGAAGAACCCCAAGAATATTCCTCACTTGCTTGTATACTAGAATCACTTCTCCCAAGCAATGAAGCTCATTAGTGATAAAAGTGAATCTTGTATGCATTTCTTAAATGATTTCTCCTTCTTTCATGGTAAAGGTTTCATACCGATAGTTAGCACGACTACCTTAGAATCCTTCACATCAGTAGCTCCTTCATGAGCAGTCCTCAAGCAATCCTAAATGTCCTTGGTATTTTCATAAGATAAGATCCGGCTATATTAATCAGGCCCTATGCCACTTACTAACAGTTTCTTGGCCTTATAGTTCTTTTCAATTTTTTTTCTATTTTCATTATCATTCTCTCTCCTACTTTTAACAACCATTTTAGTTATTTCTCATTGGTTAACATCTTTAACAAGAAAATTATGTCCATCAAGGATTATATCCATCAGTTCACTATTTTCATCCATAATGAAGTCAAATATCCTGATTTTCCACCACCTATAATACTGCGTATTTAATCTTGGTGGTTTAGTGGTAAATTACCCTTTTTCTAGATTAGGCAGAATATACATGCTAGCCAAGACACTCTAGGTGTGAACCTTTTAGAGTGACCTGACTCTGATATCAATTGTTGAAACCCTGAGGGTTGCACCACACAGTGAGGGACCCGGTCCCTCAGAGTCAATCATAGACAAGATACAGTAAAGTAACCAGTTATCAAGAAACAGTGCAGGGAGAGTAAAAACATAAGATTCTAATGTTGAAAACCCCCTTGCTCAATGTAGGGAAAAATAATAGCTTGACCTCACAAGCACCTCAAAATCCTCTATAATCAGACTGTTGATTACAACTGTTCCTTCCATTTGTAATAACTCTACTACAAGCTCATCTTGAAAACTCTACCAATGACCCTCTATACTAAGTATCTCTGATTAGTATAAAACTTAGGCAACTCTACCTAAGCACTCTCTACTCAAATAAAAAAATTCATTACTCTTATAACACGAGTAATCCATTTACAAATCATAACTCACCCAAGAACAATTTCTGTTTAAGCACACATACACAATTAAGACTTGAGCACTGTTGAAATGAGGGGTTTTGCTACCTCTATTAATTCTTTGTATTTGCCAAAAACTATTTGATGGAGTGGTGTGTCATGGAAACATGACACTTTCAATGCTTAAAACCATGATTTATGCTTGTACTTAGGTTGTTTTAGTTGATATGATGAACTTTTGTGTTTGTTGTGGGTAAAATAGGTCTACAATAATGTTTGGATGAAAATATAAGAAAAAGACCTAAAAAGACCAAGTCTAGTAATGATACGAGTAACCTCGCGAGTCGTCAGGAAAACATACCACTCGTAGGATTACTCAAAAACACAACACAACCAAAGACCCAAATAAAATACTAAGTGAAGAAAAGATATGACTCAATCATACGCATCCTAAGAAGAAGCTATAGGTCGTGACTGGGAGTCATAAGCATAATAATGTATAAAGCTACAATCCAAAGTTGGAAGTCTCAAAATTATATGAGTCAAAAGTCTGAGTATGACTCGTATGTTCAAATCGTAAGCAGACAAGTGCCCAAGCTTGGAAAGAAAAAAGTCCAGGTGGATACGAGAGAAGGAACAAGTCATATGATCAAGATACAACTCATAAGCAGAAGTCTTATGAAGATCAAAAAGTTAAAGCCTTGGGAGACCAGTCACTAGAATAGATACGAGAAGCCATGGTATGACTCGTATGATAAGCATATGAGTAGACGAATGAGTTGTACCATGCGCTGACTTAACTTTACCTTTTCCATTTTCACTAGGATTTCTTAGTATTTTTGAGATGCTATAAATACCCTAGGGTTTATATTTTATTTGGTTACACATTTTAATGCACTTTTACGCACTTTACACACTTTTACATACTTTAGCATTACTTGACAGTATTAATACTTTGTTCTTGAGATTTTGGATTTTTATTCAATTGAAGACTTCAGAGTTTATTCATCTCATTATTGTTCAATTGATTACGTGATTTTTTTATTGATTATCATGGATTATTGCATGAACATGAGCAACTAAATTCCCTGACTAAGGTTGTGCAAAACCTGGTCGATTAACTATGTAAGGGAAGTGGGAGATTCATCTATTCTAAAGTAAACTACATGTGTCTTAATATTCTTTGTATAAATTTACCTCGAAGCTACTGCATGAGCTTGGGGATAGCCTGTATTCGTAAACATCCTTACAAGGGAGTTTGTGAATGGGAAAATAAGATTAAGATAATAATTTAAGATTTACTTCCACCATTACTATTCCACCATCTCATCTAATCAATCCAAGACTCAAAAGGTGAGGGTTAAACTGAAGTCATAGATAAGGAGCAATAAGGTAATGCCTTGAAACTCACAAAGGAAAGGGTGAGATTTATCAACACGTTCATAAAACTATTGATAATACAAATCTTATCGACTTTACATGCTAAACAACAAAATAGGTGGGTTGAACACGAGAAACTTATCTAGTTAATAAGCCAGAGGGAACACAATCTTAGTGTTCGTCTTCTACTATTTACAGCTTAAAGCATTCAAGATCAATAACTACTCACTGATTACTTTTAAAATCCCCCTTTACTTTATGATTGAGCACCATATTCCCCTGAACTATCACAACTCTAAAACAGACGATATCCAGATAGCTTTAAATAAGGTGCACTAGCCATTAAATAGGAATAGAGTCACCCCACTTCTTCTTAGATCATTTTCCACCATTTTTACCACTCTATTATTGACACCCACCTTGATTTAAATATCAAAACTTATTTCTCTGCCTCTCTCTCACCTCTACTTGCTTCTTATTTTCCTCCTCAACCTATTGTATATACACCTCCAGTCAAAAGATATCGATGTCCTTATCAACAAGGCAGCCTTTCTCTCCGAAATCAACTCATGAGACAAATTAAAAAAGAATTTCCTCACTCTATCCCTTATACTAGACACTATCTCAAGAGCATATTGTGACAACTAGTGGAATTTAAAAGCATATTCCTTGACTATCATCCTACCTTGCTTTAAATTCACAAACTCCTAAGTTTTTGCCTTCCTTAACTCCTAGGGAAAGAAGTGATCCAAAAAGGTACTAGAAAATTTATCCCATAATTCCACATCTGCATCATCATCCCGAGATTGATCCCACTCTTCATACCATTGGTAGACTATATCCTTCAATTAATAGGTAGCGATTCCACACCTACTACATTAAAAACATGTATAACACAAATGAACTTCTCAATCTCATCAATAAAACCTTGAGCATCCTCCTCAATCCTAGCACTAGTGAAAGTTGGTGGGCTCAATCTCATAAACTGGCAAACTCTATTGGCCTCAAATAAACTTCCAATTATACTAGCAGAACCTGTTTGCTTTGACTGAGATGTCACCAATTGGGTTAATAGATAAATAGATCGGTAAAACTCAGCATTAGTACTATCTCCCAAAGGTGACTGAGTACGAGAACCACCAGCTAGAAGAGAATCATTAGTGATAGGTGGAACTCCATGGGGTCAATCAAAAGCATCAAAACTTAACCAATTTTGTATCCCATAAGTTGGACGGGATCTACCACATTGTCCTTAGGTATGATAGATGAGTTTCCATGAGCTTCAAATAATTAAGGAGGCATGATCTGAAAGGTGAATAAATTTGAGTTAGAGGAATCCAAGACCTTAGACTCTATAACCCAAAAATAATACAACAAGAAAGGAAAATATTTCTAAATGCCTCATAGACTCTCCATTATAAGTGTGGTGCACTACACGTCCATAAAAGAGACTCTACTTGACACATCTTTATGGACAACCAATTGAACATGAACCTGTCTCTAATACAAACTTCATCATGACCCAAACTAGAGTCTGGTCGTGATGGGTATTACAAGTCCATCAAGGATCGGAGACCACCCTCTTAGCCTAATTGACCAGAATATAATATAATATAATAATTGAATCCCAACATTAAACAAGATATGATAATAAAGCTCAAAGAATTATCCTATAATCACCAACTAGTAATGAAATTCCAGGTTTGGACCCTTAGAAAATTTCCAGGAATCTCATTCATCAGACCCATTACAATCTATGGTACAAGCTGTAAGCTAAGGTACAAATAATGAATACCTATCATAAATTGACCAATGTTAGATGGTGGGATGGTCTTGGATACTGGATTAGATATGACTTTAGGATATGAGTCGTAAGGCATATGTATGAGTCATATAGGTGACTCATAAGGTGGTTAGTGTTTAATCCTTCTATGTTACATTCTGCCAGGGATGCGGATCTTGGGTACATATCATATGCTAAGGCTACGACTTAGTTTGATGAGTCATATACTAGACAGTGTTTGATCCATAGTTAAGGATTGGTTATGATTTGGTGGGTATCAACCGTAAGCTAGATTATGACTCGTAAGGAGGTCAGTCGTGACCCTGTGTTAGGTTTTTATGGGATTTAAGTGGGGTAATTCTGGACATTTTCCTACTTTCCTTAATAAGGACCCATAACTTCTAATACACTTAGGAGGTTATTTACTCTATTATTTTATTCTTAAACACTTAGAATCTCTTTCAATACATATCATAATTCTCTTAAGACCTTTCGGGATAAAGAGCTAGGGTTTCAACAAAGGGATTACTTTAGGGCTTGTCGTTGTGAATTCTTTCGATCAATATTTTTGGTTTAAGGCATTTTTATCTTACCTACTTATAATTTTAATTAAAGGCATGGTTATCTGGTTGATTTCTTGCTTTATACTTTTGCAATATTTTGGTTTTCAATCATTAATTTAGGGGTTTTGATGTTAAAGACTTGGTTATAATTTCTTAGGGTTTTAATTATGATTTCTATGCATTAATGGTGGTTTTGGATAATGGAATTGCATGGTAATAGTTTAATGGTAATGAAAATTGGTTTTGGTTATATTATGCCCCAAGGTGTTTGATAAAATGCTTATAAAGACATGTTCATTGCATTGACTTATGTTAATGGAACTCTTGCTTGTTTTTAACTTATATATGAAACCTTAAATATTTTCAATGGTTTACAAATATTAACGGATAATTGATAGTGCTTGTAGAGAACATTATAGTCTCTCAAGAGGTTAATATGGTAAATAGAAAAGGCACTAAGAGTCCCCTTAATCTAAATGGTTTGGCTTGGGATAATGCTTGTAAGTATAATGGTATGATGATACCACTAGTTTATCAAATAGCCTTGGTTAATAATTGGATAATTAGATAGTTTGGACTTGGTTTAAATTGAGAATTAATGGCAGAGAGCATAACATAAGTTGTGGAAGGTGGCGAACCCGGGGGAATCCAAACTGGAAACTCATATTTCCCGATATAAAGGTCTTCAATGGTCATGTACAAGTATCACATTTATATTGGAGAGATATACTAGTCATTCCAGGGTTATTGCTTGGTCGTGTGTCCATATATACCGGGACCCTTTCAACAAGAAGAGCTGAACCCATATGGCACATGGGTGGTAGGACGACTAAGCTATATGACCCAGGTTAAGGATTTTATATGGCATGCTAAACCCGGTCCCTTTTCTCACCACTTATATATATGTATGGTTGTTTGAATTGGATGGTTTTCACTTGGTTTTATTAAATAGCATTACTTTATCCTTATCTCGAGATTCATGCTAGTGTTCACCCACTAACCCATCTACTGGTAGTTGTATACCCACGCCATGCAAGAACTGGACGTTCGACTCTTTCTTCATAGTACTTGATTTGGGGACAACTTATTGGACTAAAGTGGTAAGATTCCATCCCTTTAGAAGGCATTATTTTATGTTGGACATTCTTAGACTTTTTATTTTCTTTTCAAATAGTGGTTTTGGCTATGGTTAGGGGCATGTCCCAATTGGATATTTGTATTCATTTGGATAGAGACTTTGTGGTACTTCTGGTGGTTGAAATGAGAGGGATCAATATTGGTATTGACCTTGGCATCGAGATGGATGTTGGGGCTTACACCCTTGGACGATATTATTGGTTGTTCCATCATAATACATTTTGAATTTGAATTTCATATTATGTTTTGATATTCTCTTTGGTTTGGTATGGGTTGGATAGTTAGTTTGGTATGGGTTGACTTGGTTGGGTCAGTCATGGTGGTAACCATATCAGAAAGTATTCATGAGAGCATTGAACAATCTTATTATATACCTAAGATTCAGCTTATCTAAGGTTGTATAAGGTGGTTGGGTTGGGTTAATGGGGTGGTCCCTGGTCCTTGGTGGACTTGGGATGCCCATTATGATAAGGCCCTAGTCTGGGTTGCGTCAAGTTTCTATCAGAGCCTAGGTTCATGATCAATAGGGAGTCCACAAATCCGTGTGGAGTAGAGTTTATTTTAGGGGTGTGTAGTGTGCCGTACTCATAAGGGAGAGGCTGTAAGACACCTAGGAATGTTTCACTTTCTTGGTATTCTTTCTTTAAGCTTGACTTCTCAGTCCTGGAATCTCCTCTAATCCTTGTTTGTTCATCTTTCAGATTATGCCTCCTAGATATAGAACACAAGAAAATTCTTCTATCCCATCTGGGGATAACGTTGAAGGAGTACCTCCTATATCTGGAGTACATCTTTGATCTCATAGTCCTATTTGTGATTGTTCCAGAGTTTCTTATATTCCTCCTACTGCTCCTCAGGTCCCTCAGGGCAATATGATGAATGCAGAGTTTTATCAATCTATGCATGCTATTACCAAATTGGTTGTTGCACAGGCCGAGTGTGGTACGACTAGCATTTTATTTATTGAGGCCTCTAGTGTTCGACAGTTTATGAAGATGAGTCTTGTAACTTTTATAGGAGTGGAGATGGAGGAAAACCCATAGGGCTTTCTTGATGAAATAGAGAAAATCCTTTAGGTAATGAGGGCTACTAATATGGAACGAGTAAACTTTGTAGCTTATCAACTCAAAGAGGTTGCTTATCTGTGGTATGAGGAATGGGACAGAGATAAAGGTGGTATGGAAAATGATTATTTATGGGAGGCCTTTACTGATGCCTTCATGGATCGGTTCTTTTGTTAAGAGTTAAAGAAAGCTAAGCTAGAGGAGTTTGTAAACCTCCGACAAGGGCAAATTTCTGGGAAGGAATATGCTTTGAAGTTCCATCAGTTGTTAAGGTATGCCCCTAATTTCATGGCTGATATGATGTTGAGAATGAGAAAGTTCAATTCTGAGCTGAATAGAGATCTAATTATGGACAGCAAGACTATTTTGCTTATGTAGGATATGGACATGTCAGGGCTAACTATTCATATGCAGTAGGTTGAGGATGAGAAGAGAAGGCAGGCAGAACATAGAGACAGGCAGGGTAAGTGGGGTAGGTTTTTTTATCAAGGAGGTGCCTAGTGTCATGGTGGTAGAGATGGTAGGAAATAGTAAAAATAAAGTAGGGGAGTTCTTGTTCTTTCTATACTGCCAATACTCCTTACCCCCAGTAGTTGGGTAATGAGCGTTATCATATTGGTGATAATTCTCAGGCGCAGAAAGTCCAGTCTTAGGAAAACAAAGGCTACTCAGTTTTTTTGGTCCTCCTTATTGGTTTTGTGGTCGTCCTCATTGGGGTTTCTATAAGGAAGGTAGGGATAAGTTCTTTAAGTATAGCCAAGTAAGCCATAGACTCAATGATTATCCATCTAACAAGGTTGCTACGGGGGAGAATAAGATTCTGGTGCCTTCATCTTCTGTTCCTATACCCAGTGGTGTGGCATTTGCTTCTATTACTGCTCCCAGTTCCTGTGCTAGTTGGAACAGGTTGTATGATTTGGCCTCCAATCATGAATCTAAGGCATCACCTGATGTTATTATTGTTATGTTACAACTTTTTTCTCATGATGTGTATTATTTTTTTTATCCAGGTTTTACCCTTTCCTATGTGACTCCATATGTAGCTGTGTCTTTTGGTTTTGATTCAGAAATTATTTTGGATCCGTTTTTTATTTCTACTCCGGTAGAAGATCCGATCATTTTTTAAGGGGTCTATAGGGGGTGTATGGTATTTGTGAGTGGTAGGCAGACTTTGGTAGATCTATTTAAGTTGGGTATGGTAGATTTTAATGTAATCTTGGGCATGGATTGGTTATATTCTTTTTATGAAAAGTTAGATTGTCAAACACGTAGGGTCATCTTTAGGTTCCCTGGTGAGCCAAAAATAGAATGGGAAAGTTGTTCCTTTACACCTAGGGGGAAGTTTATTTTTTATCTTAGATCCTGAAGGTTAATCTCTAAAGGTTGTCTTTATCACTTGGTCCAGGTTAAAGGTTCTGATTTAGAAGGTCCTCCTTTGTCTTCGGTCCCTGTGGTTAATGAGTTTCCAGAGGTATTTTGAGATGATCTTCTAAGTGTTCTTCCGGATAGGGAAACAAAGTTTGGTATTGATTTGCTTCTGGACACTCGTCCAATTTCTCTTCCTCCATATAGAATGGCTCTGGCTGATTTAAGGAAACTCAAAGAGTAAATTAAGGATACTCTAGATAAAGGGTTTATTCAACCTAGCATTTCCCCGTGGGGTGCACTAGTGTTGTTGTGCACAATAAGGATAGTTCTCTTCGTGTGTGCATTGACTACAGGCAGTTGAATATCGTAATAGTCAAGAAGAAATATCCCCTTCCTCAGATATATGATTTGTTTGATCATTGGCAAGGTGCAAAGTTCTTCTCTAAGATAGATATTCGATCTGGGTACCATCAGTTGAATATTAGGGAGGTGGATATCCCTAAGATGACTTTTTGCACTAGATATGGGTATTCTGAGTTTTTGGTGATGTCATTTGGATTGATGAATGCCTTGATAACATTCATGGATTTGATAAAAAAGGTATTTTATCTATTCATCATTGTGTTTATTGATGATATTTTGGTGTATTCAAAGAGTGAGGTGGATCATTCTAATCACCTCCGTGTGGTGTTGCACACCTTAAGGGAATAGCGATGGTTTGCTAAGTTCTCTAAGTGCGAGTTTTTGTTGAATGTTGTGACTTTCTTGGGTCACATTATTTCAAGTGAAGGGATCATGGTAGATCTACAGAAGGTTGTTGTGGTGAAGAAATGGCCTAGACCTATAATTCCATCTGATATTCAAAGCTTCTTGGGTTTAGCAAGGTATTTTAGATGGTTTGTGGAGAGCTTCTCGTCGATAGCTGCTCCTTTAACTAGGTTGACTCAGAAGAAGTTTAACTTTTTTGGTCAGATGCATATGAGGGAGTTTTGAGAAGTTACAGGATAAGTTAACTTTGGATCCAGTTCTGACCTTGCTAGAAGGTGATGATGGGTTCGTGGTTTATTGTGATGCATCTCGGGTTGGTCTTAGTTACATTTTGATGCAACATAGAAAGGTGATGGCCTATGCTTCCAGGCATTTGAAGGTACATAAGAGGAACTATCCTACTTATAATTTGGAGCTTTTGGCCATTGTGGTTGCTTTGAAGATATAGCAACATTATTTGTATGGGATCCACGTGGATATCTTTTCTGATTACAAGAGTTTGGAGTATGTGTTCTCACAGAAAGAGCTTAATCTTAGGAAGAGAAGATAGCTTGAGATTCTTAAGGACTATGATATAAGTTTTCACTATAATTGAGGTAAAGCTAATGTGGTTGATGATGCTCTTAGCAGGTTGCCCATGGGTAGTTTGGCTCATGTGGAAGAAAGAAAGCAAGAATTGGTGAAGGATATTCATCGTTTGGAAAATCTTGGGGTTTATCTCTTAGAATCCAAGGGTGGTGGTGTGATGGTGCAAAAAGTGGTTAGATCATCTCTTGGTGAGGAGATTAAGGAGAAAAAAGTGTTGGATTTTACCTTGATAAAAATCAAGGGCAGCATTGGTAAGCAAAAGCTAGCAGATTTTGAGATTAGAGGCGATGGTGAGGTTGTGTGCTCCTAATGTGGATAGTTTATGTCGAAGATCTTAGATGAGGTGCACGAGTCAAGCTATGTTGTCTATCCAGGTTCTACTAAGATGTACCATGATCTTAAGGAGATCTATTGATAGAGTGGCATAAAGCGGGATGTGGTTGACTCTGTATTCAAGTGATTGGTATGTCAACAAGTTAAGGTTGAGCATATGAGGCCTGGTGGGTTATATCAAGAGATTAAGTTTCTTGAATAAAAGTGGGAGGAGATCAATATGGTTTTGTTACTGGTCTTCCTCGATCTCTGAACCAATTTGATTTGATTTGGGTCATTATGGATGGGATGATGAAGTCTACACATTTTTTACTTGTGCGACTAGCTTTTTAGTAGAGGATTATGTGAAGTTTTATCTTCAAGAGATTGTGAAACTGCATGGGGTGCCTATTTTGATTATTTCTGATCGCGGTATGCAGTTTACGTCCCAATTCTGGCGGTCTTTCCAGAAAGGGTTGGGGACTAAGATGGGTCTGAGTACTGCTTTTCACCCGCAGTTGGAAGATATACTTCGAGCTTGTATGATTGATTATGGTGGCACTTTTATGGATCATCTACCTTTGGTAGAGTTTGCTTACAACAATAACTATCATAAGAGTATTGGTATGGCTCTTTTTAAGGCATTGTATGTTAGGAGGTGTAGATCTCCTATTGGTTGGTTTGAGCTCGGCGAGGCTGATTTGTTTGGTCCAAATTTGGTTCGTTAAGCTATGGAAAAGGTGAAGGTGATTTGGGATAGGCTAAGGCTGCCCAGAGTTATCAAAAGTTGTATGTTGATGTTAGGCGTAGAGATTTGGAGTTTACAGTTAGGAATAAGGTTTTCCTTAAGGTGTCTCATATGAAGGGAGTAGTGCAGTTTGGAAAAAAGGGAAAGCTTAGTCCTCGGTACATTGGTCCTTATGAGATTTTGCGAAGAGCAGGCAATGTTACTTATGAGTTGGAGTTTCCATTTAGTTTGAGTTTGGTTATTTGATATTTCATATTTCTATGTTGAGAAAGTGTGTTGGTGATTTGTCTTTGATTATGCCTTTAGAAGGGTTGGATATATTGGATTCTCTATCTTATGAAGAGGTCTCGGTTGAGATATTAGATAGGTAGGTTCGTCGGATGAGGACCAAGGATGTTGCTTCGGTTAAGGTTCTATGGCAGAACCATAAGGTGGAAAAGTCCATGTGGGAAGCAAAAAAGGACATGAAGTCCAAGTATCCGCTCCTGTTTTCTGGACTTGATGTTCGTACGGAAGGTATGTGTTCTTGAACACATCTTTATTTTCTGAGTTTGTTAAATAAAAGATTAATATCTTTGCCTATTTGTTTTTAAACTTTGTTAAAGGGATGTTTAATAATGCAAATGACTCTATGAGTGGTTACCCCTACCTTATCCATCATTCAGGGATGAATTTTCCTAGTGGGGGAGACTGAAGCATCCCAGGTAGAAAATTTCTAGGAATCTCGTTCTTCAGATCCATTACAACTCATGGTATCAGACATAAGTTGGGGTACGAGTAGTTTAGACCTGTTGTAAGTTGACCAGTGTTAGTTGGTGGTATGGTCTTGGACACTGTAATGGATAAGACTTGAGGGTGTAATTCGTAAGGCAGGTACGAGTCGTATAGGTGACACGTAAGACGGTCAGTGTTTGATCCTTCTGGTGTTACATTATGCCAGGGATATGGATCATGGGTATAGGTCGTATACTGAGGTTATGACTTGGTTAGACAATTCGTATACTGGACAATGTCTGATCCATTGTTTAGGATTGCTTATGATTGGGTGGGTATCAATCATAAGCTAGTTTATGACTCGTAAGGAGGTCAATCGTGACCCTGTGTTGGGTTTTTATAGGATTTAAGTGGTGTTCTGGATATTTCCCTACTTACCTTAATAAGGACCCACGACTTGTAATACACTTCGGAGGTTATTTACTTTATTATTTTATTCTTATACACTTAGAATCTCTTCCAAAACATATCATAATTCTCTCAAGAGTTTTTGGGAGAAAGAGCTAGGATTTTAACTGAGGGATTACTTTGGGGCTTATCTTGGTGAATTCTTTCCATCAATCTTCTTGGTTTAAGGCATGATTCTCTTCCCTACTTGTAATTTCAATTAAAGGCATAGTTATATGGTTGATTTCATGCTTTATTCTTTTGCAATGTTTTGGTTTTCTATCATTGATTTGGGGGTTTTGATGTTAAAGGCTTGTTTATGATTTCTTATAGTTTTAATTATGCTTTCTATGCATTAATGGTTGTTTTGGATAATGGAATTTCATGGTAATGGTTTAATAGTAATGGAATTTGGTTTTGGTTATATTATGACCCCAAGGTGTTTGATAAAATACTTATAAAGATATATTCATTGCATTGACTTATGTTAATGGAACTCTTGCTTATTTTCATCTTATATAAGAAACCTTAAATGTTTTTCAATGGTTTACAAAGGTTAATGGCTAATTGGTAATGCTTGTGGAGAACATGGTAGTCTCCCAAGAGGTTAATATGGTAAACAGAAAGGGCACCGAGAGTCCCCTTAATCTAAATGGTTTATCTAGGGATAATTCTTGCAAGTATGGTGGTATGACGATACCACTGGTTTATCAAATAGCCTTTGTTAATAAATAGATAATTGTATTTTTTGGACTTGGTTTTAATTGGGCATTAATTGCTGGGAGTGTAAGCTAAGCCGTGGAAGGTGGCAATCCTGGGGGTATCAAAACCGGAAACTCATATTTGCCATATGAGGGGTTTTCGATGGCGACACGCGAGTGTCATATTTATATTAGAGGGATGTACTAGTCATCCCAGTGTTATTGCCTGGTCGTGCAGCTACGCACACCTGTACCCTTTCATCAGGGGGAGCTAAACCCATATGGCTCGTGGGTGGTAGGACAGCTAAGCTGCATGACCCAGGTTAAGGATTTTAAATGGCATGCTAAATTCGGTCCCTTTTCCCACCACTTATATATATGTATGGTTGTTTGAATTGTATGGTTTTCACTTGGTTTTGATAAATAACATTACTTTATCCTTATCCCGAGATTCATGCTAGTGTTCACCCACTAACCCAACTACTAGAGGTTGTATACCCACGTTATGCAAGAATTGGATGTTCAACTCCTCATTCATGGTACTTGATTCGAGGATAGCTTATTGGACTGAAGTGGTGAGCTTCCATCCTTTTATAAGGCATTATTTCATGTTGGGCATTCTTTGAATTTTTCTTTTCTTTTCGAATAGTGGTTTTGGCAATGGTTGGGGGCATGTCCCAACCGGATATTTGTATTCTTTTGGATAGAGGCTTTGTGGTACTTCTGGGGGTGGGAATGGGTGGGATCGGTATTGGTGTTGACCTTGGCATCGATATGGATGTTGGGGCTTACACCCTTGGATGATATTATTAGTTGTTCCATTGTAATACATTTTGGGTTTGACTTCCATACTATGTTTCGATATTCTCTTTGGTTTGGTATGGTATGGATGGTTGGTTTGGTGTAGGTAGACTTGGTTGGGCCGGTCATAGTGGTGACCCTATCCCAAAGTTTTTATGAGATGATTGCAGAATCTTGTTACATGCTCGAAATTCAGCTCATCTAAAGCTGTATAAGGTGGTTGGGTTGGGTTAAGGGGGTGGTCCCCGATCCTAGGTGGATGTGGGATGCCCATTACGACAAGGCCCCAGTCCAGGTTGTGTCAAGTAACCAATACCAGTAACCAACCATAATACCTATGCCCGCAGTAATGTCCAACAAAGCCTATAAAAAAACAAAGGTAGTCTGGTCAGGACATACCCCCGACCTAGCCAAAAACAAAACCAAAAAAAAAGTTTAACATAAGGAAATCCATGGCATTAAATGGGGTCTTCAAAAGTATGGAAGCTCACCACTTCATTCTAACTCATGAGCTCTCCCACAACCTAGTCACTGTGCAGGACGAGTAAGAGTATGGCCAGTTCCTGCATCGCATAGGGATTTAGGTTCTGAAGATGGTTAACGATTGGAGCACTAACATGTAACTTAGGAATAAAGGATACTATAATGCCATGAACCATAATACGGAAATCATTAATTCCAATGCACAACATCATATACAACACATATACATATATATCATATGCCGAAAAAGGGAATAGGGCTTAACTTGAACTTTTAAACCTTAACCTAGACTGTGTAGCTATAACCGTCCTAATGGCATCCACGACCTATATGGGTTAAGATCCCCCATTGAAAGGGGCCCCGTGCGTGTTAGCCACACGAATCGGAGAAAACACGAAGAAAAACTTGAGCCATCAAGGAAACTAGCCATCCCAAAATATATATCAAATGCGACTCATGCACATGGTCATCAAAACCAACCTCACATTGGCAAACATGAATTTCCAGTACCAGTCCCCTCGGGACATCCACCTTCAAGGAATAGCTACACAACCACCTTTAAGGCCATATTAAAATATTTAACACATAACCCAACTATTACATTAAGGAGTCAATCATTAAGGTATAACTAATTGGTATCGTAATACCGAGTACAGCTTGCAAGCCAAATCCATTATACCATTCCAAACCATTTAGCCAAAAGTAACTCCAAAGTTCCAATTAAAACCAATCCATGGTCACCAAGGCCTTCTAAAAATATTTTAAATTCTATTAACCTTTTATGAATGCAAAATTCCAAAAGTAAGTTCAATTATGCATTAGTTTCAAAGAGAATAGCTAAACCAAATGATAATTAACATTTCCAAAATCAATTATGCAAGTGGGTTGAGGTTATTATCAATTTCCATACCAAAACCAATTATTTAGGGAATCCATTGTACCCCTAAATTAATTAACCATTCCCATGAACCCCCATTGAGTGTACAAACCAATAATCCATGCATAATAAATCAATAGAAACCATGGAAAACATTCAAACAATTTATATCGAAAACCCTCAACCCATAGTTCAAAACCTAATATCAAAACCTTGAATAAAACCAATTTTCATGCCATTAATAAAATAGAAGTATAGGTAAAGAGGTCATGACTTAGACATGAGAATTTGAAAGAAATTTTGAGATTGAAACCCAAAAGATGAAAGTACGATGAAACCCTTGATTCTCTTGGGATTTTTATGTTTGGGAGTGGAATAATAGCCTTGGTATTGTGAAAATTGATGGAAATAGATTAAATAGTGTTTAAAGGTCGTTCATAGGTGAAAAGTCCTCATTACCTTTCATCCCAAGTAAGTAAAACAAACTGTATGAACTTTTATATAGGTTAGTGGCACGGACCTTATTGGGGAGACTTACCTCTGTTCCACGAACCCTGACGTATAGAATATCCTCCGTGTCATAGACCCTATCATAGAGATTATACTTCATGACATGGGGATATTCGAAGGCTCACTGCCTCCAAAGTCCAAAATCACCCTGAACCTTGTTCAAAAATTTTGAAACTCTTTCGGAACACCCCTTTAACATACCCAAGTACAATTTAAGTCAAAAAATCAATGTTTTGAACTCAATAAGGAAAAAATAAAATGCTCAAATTTTTTAAGCTTTTACAAAATAAACCAAGATATCAGGAGTTGAGATACAATCGAAATACATGGTTCATCAACTCCATGAATGCAGTTGGTGCATTGGTCAACCCAAAGGACATGACCAAGAACTGATAATGACCATATCGAGTCCAAAAAGCTATCTTTTGAATATCTGAATCTCTAATCCTAAACTAGCGATAACCGAATCTTATATCAATCTTCAAAAACATCACAACACCCAGAAGCTGATCAAATAATTCATCAATATAAGGAATGGGATACTTATTCTTAATCATCACCCTGTTCAACTGCCGATAATTAATACACATACGCATAGAACCATCCTTCTTCTTCACAAAAAGGGAAGGTACACCGCAAAGTGATACACTAGGTCGGAGAAATCCCTTTTCCAACAACTCCTTAAATTGATCCTTCAATTCCTTGAACTCAGTTGGGGCCATCCTATAATAAGGAATATAAATGGGATTGGTTCCCAGCTCAACATCAACACTAAAATAAATATCATGATGCGGAGGCAAACCAGGAAAATTTGTAGGGAAAACATCCATGAACACACGAACAACACGAACAGAATCTAAAGAAGGAGGTAAAATAATACTAGTATCACGAATATGATCCAAGTAAGACAAACATCCCCTCTCAGCTAATCTATGAGCCTGAACATAAGATATGATCCTCTAAGAACCTAAATGAAGCATACCCTTCTAAGATATTCTTGGCATGCCCAACGAAGCTAAAGTCATGGTTTTACCAAAACAATCAAGAACAACATAATAAGGAGCTAACCAATCCATACCCAAAATAATGTCAAAATTAACCATATCTAACACAAGCAAATCTACCTAAGTCTCACACTCTGCAAAAGTCACAACACAAGATCGGTACACCCTATCCACCACTAAAAAATCTCTTACTGGGGTAGATACGCGAATAGGCAATACCTAAAGTAAAATAAGTAGACTAATAGGAAAAAGTCAATTTAGGATAAAATAACATAGATGCATCTTTAAAACAAATGGGGACAATACCTGTGATCATAGCATCAGAAGCCTCTAGCTCTGGTCTTGCTGGTATAACATAGCTTTATCCACGACCACCAATTGGCTGAGTAGCCCTATGACCATGAGCTCCACTGCCTCTACCCCTCACACCTCTGGTAGAATCCCTACCCCCTACAATTAAAATAAGAGTAGCTCTAATCATATGGCGGGGATAATCCTTGGTCAAATAGCCAATATCATCACACACAAAGCAACCTCTACGGCCTAACTCAATAGGAGAAGGTACGATTAGGACTGGATGACCACCCTAAACTACTGGACCAAACGACCCACTACCAAAACTTTATAAGGCTGCATACATGGGTCTACCATGATACCCAAAGGAACCTCTAAAATCTTTGCCTCGAGAAGCCTGATCTCTGAACTCATAGAAATGGTGCACCTTCTTGCCACCTCTCTAAGATGCTTGCAGAATACCCTTATTCATCTTAGCATGATTCATTATACTTCAAAAAGATGCTCTAAATCCAATAATTTAAGATGTGGCTAATTGAAGAGAGACATCCAAAACCTTCACAAATGTTTAAATTTTCTCATACTTAGTGGAAACACTGGCATAAGAATATCTATACAAGGCACGGACGCATGCCTCAAACTCTACAATAGTCATGGAGCCATGTTCCAGGTGATCAAACTCTTCTCTCATCCAATCCCTTAGACTGTAAGGCATGTACCTCTTCAAAAAGGTATCAACAAACTAATCCTAAGTTATCTTGGGAGAGTCAAGAGGTCTACAACCAATAAGCGACCACCACCAATCTCTAGTAGTATCTCTTAATTAATAAGTAGTTTAAGCCCCATGTGGCTTAAGAAAACCTAGATTATGCAACTTTTCCCAATAATCAATCAAGAACTCATAGGCATTCTCTCCCATAGCACCACCGAATCTAAGAGGACCGTAATAAGTAAATCTCTCAAAAATCTTCTATTTCTCAGAAGATATCACTATACTCATATAAAGAAGAGGTATGGTGAATTAGGCAGGATGAGATCCTATCTGGGAAGGTAACATCGATGAAGGCTGAACTCCTAATCTTGAAACACCATACTCAGATGTTAGCATTGATAGAGGAATAGTACTTGGGGTTTGAGGAGTACCCAAAATAGAAGCAGGTGCAACTGAAGGATCAACACATATAATTAGAGGAACACCCAATATAACAATAGGAAACCCTCTAAACGGGTCAGAAAATGCACCAATAACCCCTTCAAAACTAGGGCAGATGAAATTTAAGGAACCTACACCCCCAACATGCTCAACATAAGGCTCAGGAGAGAATACCCTAGCACTTCTCCTAGATAGGGCTGATTCATAGACTTGTCCACTCCCTCGATCCTATCCATGACTCGAGGATCACCCTCTCAATTGGTTTTTTTCTCCAAAAGAAGGCTCTGTATCTCTACCTTGTGAGACCTAGTCAATACCATCTATATAAGAAAGAGTAGAACATAACTTAAAATACAAAGTATGAAAAAAACTTGCACGATAAGGAATAAAATAAGTGAAATTTCCTAAAGAGATCCTATAGCCTCTCAAAGATAGATACGAATGTCTACATACCAATTTATGAAACTCTATTAGAAATACCATTCTTAGACTATTGAGATCAATGAACCTGGCTGCTCTGATACCAATTTGCCATGATCCAAAAATAAGGGTCATGATGGCATATGTCGCGGCGAACCATAACAAGGAAGCCTATCACACAAACTGATACTAAAAGGGGAAAACATAGATATAACCCCAAGACAAGGCTTCTAGAACAAAGATGAACCATACAAATATAATATAAAAGTAAAATATATAACAAAAGATATTATACAAAACTCCCAAAACCTGGTGTCAATAGTTAAGAGCTACTAATATAATTTATGAGTCAAGTACATCAAAATATCCAGCAGGAACATTATTTGTCTTCGAATACTAGTAAAGCCATAAACTAGTACAAAAGTATAAAAGTAGACCCCAGACACACGAAAGTCTAATCACTACCTTAATTAACTCTGAAGGTGCTCGAAATCAAGCCATATGAGATGCACCCACACCAAAATCTTAACCAAAAGGGAACAATAGGGATGAGTATCGTCCACTTATACTTAGTAGGTATCATAGGCCAATAGAGCAAAGTAAAAAATAAAGCAGACAAATTACACACTAAGGATACGTCACCTACAATAAAAAAATATCCTACAACGGTAGCCCATACCGCTTGAACTAACAATTCAATAATATCCACATATAATACAGTAAATCACCAAAAAATACAAGTATATATTTACACCATATATAAGCAAAGAAAAGGGGAACCACATATATGAGAATATTAAGTACAAGTAAGGGTAGATAGAACAATGGATAAGTAACAAGTCAAACAGAATATACAATCACATCAAAAGCATAATAAGGTAAACACAATAGAATGATAATGATAATGATGATGTAATGCATGAGGCTGTCACACAACCTTGAGGCCATAACACAGCCTCTAAGATTACCGTACAGTCTTTGTATACACCTACAAAGCTAAAGCTTCCATATGTCGGACCCATAGGGGGTCATCAACCCATACATAATCCATATATCATATCTCCTCCCAGCCATATCCCTTAGAAAGGTTTTTATAAGATGTCATATTTTCTATCGTAAAAGGTGTTGCCAGTGTTTCTCAATTTTCCAAGGTGGTACCATTGTTTCATAAATGAGTATAAGGATGCAATTCTCATAACCAAAAACAATGAGTATTTCTGCAACCAACCACAATGAATATTTCCACAACCAACCAATATACCATCATGTGAGCCAAATATCCACTCATTATTTCCAACCATTCATAAAATCCAACATGATTCACATGCCAATAGAGTATAAATACATCACAATACACACTTGGTACCACAATATTCTTTCATCAAATAAAACACATTTGTTCTCATGCATACATACTATCAACATCACATAGGATCCCACAAGGTCACACATAGCACATAATATACCAAATCCACCAATAATATCACATATAGGCCCCCACACGAGCACAACATAATAAGATAGCCATTCTTTATGATTAGTTCCCAGACCCTTAACATTATTTTGTATATAATTTAACTACCCAACCTAGTTTGATAGTGTTAACCCATAACCTACCCCAAAGGCCGAAAACCAAACCAAAACCTCCAATTCCAAATTGTTACGCCTCACGAATAGTCCCAAAATCAACTAAAATATTAAAATATAACATCTACTTGCCAAAATAAAGCCAACGATAACCATAATGCCTAGTTTCAAATTGGGATCAAAACGGGCCCCTGAAATGGATTTTTCAAAAAAGAAAGGCAAAATCATAACTTTGTTTCAAAAATAACCGAGAAAAATCTTCAAAATCCATTTAAAAATTGAGAGTTAAAGTTGTTTTTAAGGTGAAATTGAAGAAAAACTAGTAGTTATAGGGTTAGGAACATTATTCAAGTGAGAAGGTGTTTAATTTGGAGCTAAATTAGAAGAAATACACTTTTGGGCCTTCGGGGCCAAAATCCCCAATTTCCACTTTCAAACTCAAATTAAACAATAATTTAATGATACAAATTGAAGAAATGAATCAAAATAAGTGTATTCTAGATTAACCAAGCTTAAGAGTGAATAAAATGGCTCAAAATCATTAAATCCTAAGCTCCAAGTCTCAAAAATATTAAAAATAGCAAAAACATGGGTATATATTCCTAGTACTCATGATCGCAGACCAGAATTACGATCGTGGTACCTTGACTAATAGAAGTATCATAATTGCAGGCATGGGTTGTGATCACGATAGTTCCCCTGCTGGCCCAATCGCAAAGGCTCCCGATCGTGGGTGTACTATAAAATGGGTGCACCAACTGGGGAGTTGGTAATTTTCCTAGTCTCTGCGGGCCCATTGGGATTCATCTGGAATCCCACAAATGCAAACAAACTATGATGCCCTATCAAATTTAGTACTTCATACTCAATGGTGATATCAAATTTTGGAAAAAACATTGTTTTTACAAAGTTTACCCCCAAAATCCAAAATCACAACTTTCCAAACCGAGGACCAAAATAAGATTTAAATCCATGAAACCACACCAACTATGTTACCACCCTAAACTTGATATTTTGGATCTGCTGGCACAATCCGTTCTGCCATCTGCTGTATGTATCAAAAGATATCAATTGAAATTAATTTTAAGGCTCTCATAGACAACCAAAACCATAAAATCACAAAAATGGCAACAAAATGCGTCAGGAATCATGCCAATTATTCCCACACCCTAAAAATACCACAACACAACCGCGGTGATGGGTAAAATTTTCAAATCACATAAAAACACATATTTCATCAAAATTTAGGTTGTTACACTCAGTTTTACCAATTTCATAACAAACTCCTAGATTTTAATCCAAAAAACTAACCTATTTATGTCATATACCATATCTGAAGTTCTACTAACCTAAATTATGTTATGAAAGTTTTGTATGAACTCCTTAACCTCTTAGCTAATACATCATTATCATAAACCAATGATTTACTATACCATCAATTACCAGATCTTCCATAACTACACTATACCTAAAGTTCACCCAAGACTAGCCTAACTTAAAATATTCAAAATTTAATCTGGGGAGCAACTTAATCTAAGTCTTCACATACTAAGCTATAATTTAATGATTAATAGGGTTATTACATTATGATACATATTAGAATATGGTGATCATTTATTCTATTACCCTAGGATTATTTTTTAGTGTAGGTTTGTATGGTTGTATTGGATAGTTGGTTTGGTGGTACTCACCATCATTTTAAATTTGGGTCAATTGATGATGATGCTACATACATAGGGTTATGTATGCATGCTTTTATATTTCTTTCAACTTGTGTCTGGTACTGGGTTGGGGGTCCTTGAACATTGATTCATGATTATCTAATGATTGCTTCTTTGAGATTCTTGAGGTAGCTTGTAATGAACCTTCAGGTCATTTTCATTGTTCCCACTCATTTCTGGTATTTTTTATTTCCCATAGTATCTATAGCTTATTTATAACTTATCAAAATCTTTAGTGTGGTTTTTATGCAGTTTATTTGAGTTTTAAACCCATTTCTTTATTTTGGAGTTTTTGAAGTTGAGAAATTAGTCTCGGACCAAAACTTCTAGCAGACGACCTCTAATAAGAACTTCAACTGAGTAATTTACTCTAGAAAATAGATTTTAGGCAAGGGGGGCCCTTAGTCTAGGTCCCAAGGCTTCTGGACTTATTTTTTACCATTGAGTAGATATTAGTGAAAACATAATAATGGGTGTGGGGCTTACTTCTTATCAAAACAACCTCAAATATAAATTTTAATGGTTTCATTAAGTATTGAAATTAAATTTGACAGGGTATTATAGTATATTTGCATGCACCGGGTGATCTTATATGTATTTATACTCCTAAGTTCATTATCTATGCACGTTTAGCCTAGTTTAGAGGACTTTTATGTGTGTTTAAGAAGTTGTTAATGGTGTAATTGAGTATATATGTGTTTAATTACATGTTTGGAGTGTTATTATTTAAGAAAAACAAGTTAAGAATCAAATCGATCACATGGATTTTAGACGAGGAAACTAATGTTGCTAGTTTGAGCTATGCTTGGTTATAGTGTACTTGGATGAACTCTATTGCGTTGTGTGCACTAATGCTTGTTGTTTGATGTTTTAGGATACTATGGAAGGTGTTAGGATCATTTTTGTGATGCATAAGAAACTTAATAAAGTAGGAAAGGCATTCCCAAAGTGTGAAATTTGAAGCCAAATGAAAGGAGTTTATTACAAATATTAAAATGTTTATTCCAGTAAGCATGCATGTTAAGGTTGTGTCACACCCTTAAACATCTACGATTAGGGCGTGCCATGCCTAAGGGTAAAAAGAGGATAAAATCTTTCTACACTATAAATAGGACACTTGGCTCCTATCCTAATCATATTGGATGACTTTTGAAGATAGAAAACACAAAAGGAGGCTAACTTATGGTTCTTATTTCCTTACTTTAGTTTACTTTTAGTTTTTATGTTTGAATTTCAATTTTGTGATTCCTTGTAAAACTATGAGTGGATAAACACACTCGTGTTAGGGTTGAGTCGAAGTGAATACTTAGCTTTCAATTGAGTTGGGTTAATATTGATTATCATATTTAGTTGTTCATGTATCTTGTTATTACTATTCTATTAATTTGTTACCTCTAGAATGTATCTATATTTCTATTGTGAGCCTAGAAAGAGGAACAGCAGATCAAATTGTGGGATATATGGAGTGGCTTCTTATACTTTAAAAGAATTAAAGATAGAATTCCCAGTTAGGATAGGAATATACCTAGTTTTCCCTATTTAGTTCAAATACGGGACAAAAAAAATGTGTTTATGTTAGTTCTCACATCCTCGCTCAATGATGTAGTTGTGGGGATAATTTAGATAGACAATTAGAGGATTAAAGGCCATAATCATTTTATCAACCTCATGAATACAGACAAGTAGTTAACTTAACCAACGAGATTGTATAGCTTAGTAGGATTGTTTAAAGTGTCTTGACCCTTAATTTCTCTTTATTATCACTTCAAACACTTTATAATCTCGTATTGGTTACTATTACTTTTAATTCTCAAACTTGAACTCTCTTTGGGTATGATTTACACTTATTTAATCTTCTTACTAACGCTAAAAGTGGATTGTTGCTAAATACAAGTCCTTGTGGGTTTGATATTCGGCTTGAAAGTGCTACTTTATTACTTGCATGACCGCGTACACTTGCGTGTATGGTAGGATTATAATAAGTTTTTGGCATCATTTTCGGGGACTTTTTGATTGGAAACATTCTAATTACTAGTTATACTTTTTGTTTTATAAGTGATAGCAACGTGTTCTTATCTTTGGAACTTGCAAGTACAGGTCTAAATATGCAATACCCCAGGTTTTGGACTCTGAAATTTTCCCTGTTATTGAAACGGACCAATACTGAGTTTACTGAGATTGACTGAGAGTACTACTAATCGTGACATGACTGAGATTATTCTGTAACTAGCACTGGCTCTAGGTAAGCAGCTAAATTGTCGAGTATTAAATACCCCCAGGACTCAATAGGATGAAAAGTAAATCATTGCATCACTTTAGTAGCATCATGGTACTAGCTTACTAATAATACATTCACTTAGACATCTTTGGTCAAACACTTGTTATACATAAGCTTGTGTATGATTGATATCATACAATAACATGTAATGCTTTGACTAGTCTAATCACATAAGCATTTTGACAAATACTTGGAGATCATGGGTATTTCACATATCAATAAACATGTAGTAATATTATGGATTCTACATTCAACTTGCAATACGAGAGTTTGAAATGTAGTTCAAAAAATTCAATTTACAATTAAACTAGTTTGCATGAAACTTGGGACAAATCATGGAATTAGATCACCATTAACATCATAATCATTAATACATTCAAGATACAATATGAAACCATGAAATCAATTAACTTTTATTTAGAAAAAGTATCTTAAACTCCAAGGGTGGAAGGAAACCCTTGGATGAATACTTTACATACCTTGGTACTCAAATTTGCGAAGACTGATGGAGTGTTCTTGAAGGCTGAATCTTGAATTAGAGATCCTAGGGTTTGCTTCTTGAGAATTTTTTAGAAAGATGAATGGATTTTGCCTTTAAAGGGGATTAATTTTGTGTTTTGGGGAATGAAACAAGGTGGGAAAAGACCCAATTACCCCTGAGGATGCGGCTTTTTTAATGACTGAAAACTGATTTAGTAATGCACAGACTGACACCCCGCATTATTGGCATCGATGTGATAGCCAACACACCACGTTAAGTCCGTATTGGTTCACTGGAATTAGCATTGGGAGCTGGGGAAAAATACTCATCGATGCAATGGGCGATGCAGCGCATCGAGATCGCATCGATCCACTGGTTTGAGATTTCAAATGTATTTCAAACGAAGTCCAAAAAATTTGAAACTAGTCCAAGAAAACCTATTGACATTCCTGATCATGAATTAACCTAAAAATTGATATTTAAAGGTCATAAGGGTCGTGAAAAAGGATCACCAACTTACGAAGGCTAAAATAACTCTAAGTATGAACACTTAGTTCTAAGTCTGGGACCCCTTACTAGCTTTGACAGGACTAAATCAAGCTTAGGATTTTGTGGGGTCTTACAGTATCTCCCCCTTAGGAACATTCATCCTCGAATGAGACTGACAAAGATGGGAATACTGACAGACTAAACTTGTTTACTGGATATACACAACTGCAATATGATTTCATAACTGACACTACTGATATGTTGAAATTTCATACTGACTATGCATATCTAATGCATGAGTACGTAGCTGAACATGATTCATGAATGCATGACTATGATTGCTAATAAGCTAAGTTTCTCGTGCTGAACATGTATATCTGACACATGAAGTCACAACTGAATCTGCAATGGTAACTGGTACCAAGTCTATAAAGAAAATCAAAGCATGGAACTGAGTAAGTTTAAGGGAAAACTTTTACCTTGGGCTGATTCTAAGTTTGCGGAAAAGAGCTGAGGATACTTGGTCCGCCTATCTGGTTTTGATTCCCAAGTAGCTCCCTCAATGGAGAGGTTCTACCAAAGAACTTTGACAAGAGGAACCCCTTTGTTCCTCAGTCTGCGAATTTGGTAATCAAGGATTTCAATTGGAATCTCCTCATAAGAGGAGGTTGTTCTGAACGTCGATACTCCCTAGAGGGACTACAATTGCTAGGTCACCTATGCATTCCTTTAGCAAGGAGAAATGGAACACTGGATGGACTAAAGCTAAATCTAAAGTCAACTCAAGCTATTAAGCTATCTTTTCATAACAGTTGAGAATTTGGTAAGGACCGATATATCGGGGACTAAGTTTCTCCTTCTTGCCAAACCTCTTCACTCCTTTTATAGGAGATATTTTCAAATACATATAATCACCAATCTAGAACTTGAGATCCTTTCTACGCATATCTGTGTATGATTTCTATCAGCTCTATGCTATCTTAAGACTTTTCCTGATCAACTAAACTTTTCCTAAAGTATCAAATACCAAGTCAAGCCCTACCACTATAGCCTCACCCACTTCAAACCAACCAATGAGAGATCTATATATCCTCCCATAGAGTGCCTCAAATGGAGCTATCTGAACGCTGGAATGATAGTTATTGTTATATGAGAAATCAATCAAAGGCAAATGGTTATCCCAACTACCTTTAAAGTCTATCGCACACGCTCACAACATATCCTCTAAAGTCTGAATGGTCCTTTCTACTTGACCATTTATCTGAGGGTGAAAAGCTGTACTAAGGTGGACTTGGGTGCCAAGACCATTTTGGAATGCCTTACAGAAATGAGAGGTGAACTGTATACCTCTATCTGAGATAATAAGATAACGAAACTCCGTGTAATCTGACCAACTCTCTGACATAGAGCTTGGAATAGTCCTCAACTGAATAAGAGATATAGACTGGTAGGAAATAAGCTAATTTAGTCATTCTATCTACAATGACCTAAACTGAATCGTGCTGATGATGAGTACGAGGAAAACCCATCACAAAGTCTATGTTCACTTCTTCCCATTTCCAGGTGGGAATACTAAACTCCTGCATGCACCCACTTGGCTTCTGATGCTCAATCTTAACCTACTGATATGTTGAGAACTTAGCCACAGACTCTGTAATGTCTCTCTTCATCCCACTTCACCAATAGATCTCCCATAAATCATGATACATCTTAGTGGCCCCTAGATGAATAGAGTAATGCGCACTATGTGCTTCTACAAGAATTCACTATCTCAGGTCATCTATACCTGGCAAATATAGCCAACCCTAACAATGCAATACACTACCTTGGGAGAAAATCTCTATCTTCTGTTCTCTGACTGATTCTTTCAACTTAACTAGGTTAGGATCTCTATCCTACTTTTCCTTCACTTTAGAAACCATGGATGATTCTAAACTACTCTACACCCATACACTACCTTTTGCTGAATTGACTAAGTGAATACCTAGTCGGGCAAGTTGATGAACTTCCTGAGCTAACTTCTTCCTACCATCATCTACGTGAGCAATACTACCCATAGACATCCAACTAAGGCCATCATCCACTACATTGGCTTACCCTAGATGATACAGAGCACCCATGTCGTAGTCCTTCAACAACTCCAACCACCTTCTCTGATGGAGGTTTAGGTCTTTCTGAGAAAACACATATTGTAGGATTTTATGGTCAGTGAACACATTGATGTGCTCACCATACAAGTAGTGCCTCCAAATCTTTAAGGAAAATACTGCTGCTAACTCAAGATTATGAGTTGGATAGTTCTTTTTATGGGGTTTGAGCTATCTAGAGGTGTAAGCTATGACCTTACCTCTCTGCATCAATTCATACCCCAAACCAACCCTGGAAGTATCAAAATACACAACAAAGCCATCTGAACCATCTGGTAGTGTCAAAACTGGAGCTATTATGAGTCGAGTCTTCAACTCTTGGAAACGCTTCTCACAAGAATCTGACAACTCAAATTTGACCTTCTTCTGAGTCAATCTAGACATAAGGGATGCAATAGATGAAAATCCCTCAAAAAACCATTGGTAATAGCCATCCAAGCCCTAAAAACTCCTGATATTTAATGGAGAGATGGTTTTTTAGGGATCAACTCTAATGCCATCACCGGAAATGATATGGACGAGGAAAGCTACTGACCTTAGCCAAAATTTGTATTTACTAAATTTGGCGAATAGCTGATGGTTTTTGAGAGTCTTCAATACTATTCTAAGATGGTCAGTATAATCATGCTTACTGCAGGAGTAAACAAGGACATCATCTATGAAGACTATGATAAACATGTCCAAGTACTGCTTGAATACATGGTTCATCAAGTCCATGAAAGCTGCTGGGGAATTAGTAAGACCAAATAAAATGACTAAGAATTTGAAGTGACCATACCGAGTTCTGAAAGCTATCTTTGGAATGTCACATTCTCTGACTTTGAGCTGATGATAGCCTGATCTGAGGTCTATCTTAGAAAAGTAACTAGCACCCTAAAGTTGGTCAAACAAGTCATCTATTCTGGGAAGTGGATACTTATTCTTGACCATGACTTTATTTAACTGATAGTAGTCTATACATATTCTAAGAGAACCGTCTTTCTTATGCATAATAAAACTAGTGTGCCCCACAGGGACACACTGGGTCTGATGAATCCTTTATCTAGGAGATCCTTCAACTATTCCTTTAATTCTATAAGTTCTACTAGAGCCATTCTGTACGGCAAAATAGATATGGGCTAAGTATCTAGAAGAAGGTCAATTCTGAAGTCGATTTCCTTTTCAAGAGGAACTCCGGGAAGATCTTTGGGAAAAACATCTGGGAATTCACATGCTAATGATACTGACTCAAGATTAGGGGTTTCTGATCTAGAGTCTTAGACTCAGACGAGATAGAAAACATATCCCTTAGATATTATTTTCCTTTCCCTAAGGTAGGAAATAAGCTGGCCCCAAGTGCTGAAGTACTACCCCTCAACTCTAGGATGGTCTCATTTGGAAACTAAAACTGGACAATTTTATTTCTGCATTGGACTGAGGTATATCAGGAATGAAGCCAATACATATCGAGAATAATATCAAAATTGGTCATCTCTAATTCGACTATGTCTACTGAAGTGACTTTCTGAAATACCATAATCGGACAGTTCCTGTATACCCGCCAGGCTATGATATATTTACCCACTATGGTAGAGACTAAGAAGGGCTCTGCTAAAATTTCAAGACTGACTCCAAAGTTAACAGTTATATAAGGAGTTACAAAAGACAAAGAAGCTCCTGGATATAGCAAAGCATAAACATACAAATGATAAACTTGTAACGTACCAGTGACCACATCAGGAGAACTTTCTTGATCCTGTTGGGACTGAAGTGTATAGATTTTGTTTGGGCATTGCCCACTGGTGGCACTAGAAGTGGCACCCTACTGATTCGGGCGACTAAACTGAGCTGAGTGACGGTTATGCTGACTTTGCGAACCCACCTGAGGACACTGTCTTACTCTGTGGCCTGGCTTGCCATATCCAAAACATACATCACTGTCAGCTCTGCCGACACCCTGATGGTTTATGCCACACTTCTGTCAGAGAAGATTTGTTTGGGCACTGCTAACACTACCCTGGGGTTTAGGGCCTGACTCTCTATCTCTATTTTCGTCTCTAAATTTTGACACGTGAGCACTGACTGAGGACAGAGTTAGAACTAAGGATTTTAGGAGGAACTGAGAATCATTCCCACCCTTTGACTTAGGCTAAGCGAAGTTGAAACTATATGTTCTCGCTCTCTTATTCTCTCTCACCTTCTCCTTATTATTAGCCTCCTATATCTGCTGAGCATGGATTATGAGCCTGGATATATCCATCTCCATAATCAACATTGCAATCCTACACTCTTTGACCACACTATTAGATATGTTAAAAACAAACTTACTAATCTTAGATCTGCTATCTGCTACCACATAAGGAACGTATCTGGCTAATTGAGTAAACTTGAGAGAATACTCTTGTACCATTATGTTGCCTTGCTTCAAATTTATAAATTCAAAAACCTTCACTTCCCTCAACTCTAGCAGGAAAAACCTATCCAAAAAAGAAATAGCAAACTCCTCCCATTCTATGGTCCCTGCATCTATGGCCCTCTCTGCTTTCCACTATTTGAACCATGAGTGAGCCATATCCTGTAACTGAAATGCATCTAACTTGGCACTTTCACTAGCTGTCACCCCCATAATATATGTAACTTTTTGCACCTGATCAAGGAATTCCTGTGGGTCCTCATCTAACTTTGACCTGGTAAAAGATAGAGGGTTCATTCGGTTAAAGTCCCAAATCCTGGTTGCAGTAGTATTGGCTACTGGGTTGGCTGAAGTGGAAATTATGCATTCATTCTAGGATACCACATAATAAGCTAGGGTGGTGAAAGCTACTCTGAATTCACTGTAGGAGACATGTTCATCCAGGGGATCTAGCTAGACGGGCTGAGGTGTTGACTGATTTTTTGTTCTTCTTTTGTTAGTCTTTTTAGGAGGCATGTTCTATAAATGAAAAGGAGAGAATGGATTAGACTAAGAGTTTAACTTGAGATCATGCTCACTCGCACGAAATGCATACTAAAAGAAGGAAAACTTTTCCTAAAACATCTAATAGCCTTCTGTCCATAAGTGTGGTGTGCTACACACCCATACACAAGACTCTACTAGAACAGCTTTCAGACTTCCTAGTAATCTATTGAACCTTAGGATTTGATTCCAAGTTTTTAATACCCCGAGTCTGTACCTCGGACGCTACACGGTTCTTATAATCTTGAGGGACCACAAGCTAACCCATGACTAGTACCTGCTACAATAACTGAATAATAATACTGTATTATGTAGAAATTAGGTGGAAACTTGCCATGAGGTTCAAAATTGTAAATAAATGATGAATACTGAAAACTAAATATTGATACATCTGTCTGAAATACTCTAGTCTGAAAAGCCTCTACTGTCTAAACAAGGAGTTGATGGGACAAGTCCCCAAATAACTCTGACTACTGAAATAAACTGATTACTGAAATACTGGAATAATAAATCTATATTCAAACAATTAGGACTCACCACTAATCTCCTACTGATGGATAGGGCTATTAAGTATGATCGGGAGCCTGTGTGTTTAAACCTATAATATAAGACATCATAGCATAAAAGAAAGGTATGCATCAGTACTTTGAATATACTGGTATGCTAAATGAGGTAAGCTGAGATGCATGGGTTCATATGAATGAACAATACTAACTGAATAACATGAGTATAACTGAATGAGAGTACATGCATGAATACGTAAACTATTACTGAGGTCATGATAACACTGGATACTGAGTTCTAAATTACTGATTTACTGATATTTAAGTTTACTGATACTATATTACTATTAACTGAGCAACTGTATATGACAGTCCTAATTCTGTGAAACTATTCTGAGTTCCATACTGAACTGAGTGACTGTGTCTGACATTCTTAATTTCTGTAGAACTAAACTGATTTCTATTCTAAAGACTAAAACTGAGATTATGAAAGGTAATTATCTAACCGACATACTCCTTTTTGAATAGATTGGGGTCCAACCCGTACCCTAGTTGGAAGCGTGCCGGTATCGTGCCATAGGTAAAAATAATTATGAGTTAACCCTCTCTAACAAAAATCTCTTTCGTTAACCCTCGCTGGTAGAAAAACTTGTATGAGATGTATCAACCCGAGTCTGGCAGGAAAATATTTCAACTTACCCTGGCTACATAGTTCTATAATACAGGGATTGCTACTAAGGGTCAAACCCTCTCTAATAGGAATGCCCCCATCCCTGGGTTCGCTCGGTGTTGAATCTTACTTCTAACTAAATAGACACTGAACTGATTCCTAGTCCATACTAGGCTTGATTGAACTATTACTGATTATACTATCTAACTAAATTGAACTGAGTTCACTGAGTTTTATTGACTGGTGGAATACTACTGAATTCTGTTAACTAGCTACATTTACTGAGGTCTCAACTCGATACTGAACTGGACTGGACTGATACTGATTCTACTGAGTTTTTCCAGAGTTCTATAACTGAGTGAGAGTACTACTAATCGTGACATGGATGAGATTATTCTGTAACTGATACTGGCTCTAGGTAAGCAGCTAAATTTTTGGGTATTAAATACCCTCAGGACTCGATAGGATGAAAAGTAAATCACTACATAACTTTAGTAGCATCATGGTACTAGCTTGCTAATAATACATTCACTTAGGCATCTTTGGTCAAACACTTAATATACATGAGCTTGTGTATGATTGATAACACATAATAACATGTTATTCTTTGACTAGTCTAATCACATAAGCATTTTGATAAACACTTGGGGAGCATGGGTATTTCACATATCAATAAACATGTAGTAATATCATGGATTCTACATTCAACTTGTAATTCAAGAGTTTCACATGTAGTTCACAAATTTAATTCACAATTAAACTAGTTTTCATGAAACTTGGTATAAATCATGGAATTAGATCACCATTAATATCATAATCATTAATACATTCAAGATCCAACATAAAACCCATGAAATAAATTAACTTGTATTTAGAAAGAGTTTTTTGAACTCCAAGGGTGGAAGGAAACCCTTGGATGAACACTTCACATACCTTGGTACTCAAATTTGCAAAGAATGATGGAGTGTTCTTGAAGGCTAAATCTTGAATTAGAGATCCTAGGATTTGCTTCTTGAGAATTTTTGAGAAAGATAAATGGATTTTACCTCTAAAGGGACTTAATTTCATGTTTTGGGGGTTGACATAAGGTGGGAAAAGACCCAATTACCTCTGACGATGCGACTTTGTTAATAAATGAAAACTGGTTTAGCGACGCGCAGATCGATGTGCTGCATTGTTGGCATCGATGTGATAGAAAATGCACCGTGTTGAGTCTGTGTTGGTCCACTAGAATTAGCACTGGGAGCTGGGGAAAAATACTCATCGATGCGATGGGCGACGCGACGCGTCGAGATCGCATCGATCCACTAATTTGAGCTTTCAAATGTGTTTCAAACGAAGTCCAAAAAATCTGAAACCTGTCAAAGAACACCTACTGACATTCCTAATCATGAATTAACCTAAAAATTGATATTTAAAGGTCATAAGAGTCGTGAAAAAGGATCACCAACTTACGAAGGCTAAAATAACTCTAAGTATGAACACTTAACTAAATTTTTTTCCAAGTATGGGACCCCTTACTAGCTTTTACAGGATTGAATCAAGCTTAGAATTTTTTAGGGTTTTATAATGGTGGTCATGTATTCCCATAAAACTATGGTTTTTCGTTCGGAATGTGTGGTTTTGAAATATGGAAATATACATAGCTTTGCATACTTTACTAAATCATTGCATTGCATTAATGGCTAAATGGATCAAAATGGTTTTGAAAAGCCTTGGTGGCCATGGATTTATTTTAAATTGGAACTTTGGAGTCTTATGGGTAATTGTTTTGGTTTGGCATAATACAATTGGCTTGCAAGCATAATTAATTGGTATGACGATACCATTCGGTAAATACCTAAATAGATGACTCCTTGGCTAAATGGATGGGTTATATGTAAATGTTTTAATGTGGGCTTAAAGGGGTTTATGTAGCTTGTCATAGAAGATGGAGGTCCCAGAGGAGATCGATGCTGGAAACCACATTTTCCGATGTCGGGGACTTGGTGGTCATGTGCATAGTTCACACACACTATACATATATATTGGAATAGATGGGGTCGTGGATTCCCTAGGCCTTCCTTGGATTTCATCAGTTGGTGCGGCTAACACATAATGGAGCCCTTTTAGCAGGAGGAGCTGAACCCATATTGCCTGTGGGTACCCTTAGGATGGTTAGAGCCGCACAGTCTAGGCTAATGATTTTAAATCTTATACTAAACCTTGTTTCCTGTCCCATCATTATATATATATACATATGTATATTTATGTATATATGTATATACTTATATACATACATATATATATGTATATATACATACATAGATATATGTGTATGTATGTATGTATATATGCATGTATGTGAACATGTATATTTAGTTTGAATTTTATTTTTAAATGACATTGTTTTATTCCTTCCTTAAGTTACATACTAGTGCTCACCCGCTAACTATCCCTAATGCTATATCCTTTTATGATGTAGGGTCCTAGGGGTTTCTTCTATTGGTTTGTGAAGTTTATGTGGTGTTGTCGTCTATCGGGTCTGGAGTGAAGTGTGAGCTTCCATATTTTGGAAGGATTGGTTATTCCATCGATTTCTTTCCATACTTTAGAATTGAAGAGTTTACATTAACATTATCATTATCATTGTCACTGTCATGGTAGAGGCATGTACCGACCTAGTTTGACATTCAAATTAGTTTAGAGGCTTTTGTGGACATGTGTGGGTTGGGTGGAGTTGTTGACTCTTAGAGCTTATTTTTGAGTTACATTAACTATTTTATTTTTATTCTTTAGTTGTCTTCCACTTTGTTATTATTTGGATTATGTTTGGATTGGACTGGCTATGGGAGTGGTCTCCGGTCCTTGGTGGACTTAGAGATACCCATCATGACTAGGCCCTGGGTTGGGTCATGATATAACATCAAGTAAACTGGCAAGGGAAAGGGATTTGGTTGACCTATATCATAAACCTGAGCGTCGCTTACATATCTGTACTTCTCTATCACACCTCGTAAGTTTAATAGAAAGATGATGCTCCTGTATTTATGGATGAAGAACAACCATCCAGAAGGATCGTACGCGAAGTGGCAATCCCACTTGTAATCAACATTACCACCACCATTTGCAGACTAAAACCTGTAGGTAGATTTGAGCCCAAGCAGAATATAGTGCAATTGTTGCATAGCATAGGTAGTTTATAGGACTGTACGTGAGAATCCACAAGTTCATACATAGAATATTTTGATGATCAGTGATACTTTTATTCCCATTGGAGTATCCACGGACTAAATACTATTGTAGGCCACCCTTTCTATTTAGTTATAAAAGTATTTAATTGTGTATGCAAAGGGTTAAGTTTATGACTTTAGAAATTGCGAGCCTCCTATTGCATTTGCAATAGAGGGTCGGCTTGACTCGATCCAGTCTCTTCTTCATATTTGTGGCTCATTCCTTCTTTTTGCGGTGCAAGATTTTCCTGTGAGTTGTGATCATAATCATGGTTCCTTGATATCATGATGGGTAAACCCCTGATAGTATATCATCATCTTTCTTAATTTTTTAGCTATTTCTTAACCCTTTTCCATCATTATTGGAGCTTGAAGCAGGGAAAATTGTGGGAATCATCCATTAAGGCTAAGGTAAGCTAATCCAACATCTTTGGATCTTTTCACATTGTTTTTTACAATTAATTTTTATTATTTTCCGTATTAATTCCTAGAAATTAGTTCTTAAGATTTCATAACTTTATGAGCTGATTTGGGCTTTGACTTGAGCTTGGTTTGTGCTCAAATTTTGAGCACAGGTTTCTTATCCTTTGAGGCACCTCATGATTAATTCAATCTTGGAATTTTGTTTGCATACCCCATAGGCTTATTCTTGGCTCTATTTTTAACCTAAATTTTTATATTATAATATGGGTCTTGTTTCACTCGTATTTATGTGTAGATTATGATTTTGATAGCTTGACATCATTCAGAAATCATGGAGTGCGATGAGTTATTTGTGGATAGGTTAAGACTATGGTTTGACAATGAGGTAGGCTATATCTACTTTTCTGTATGAGATCGTGTATTGCATAGATCACATGCTAGGTAAAGATTATAGGATAGGTTTATAATTAGTTGTAACATGACTTGACCTATTTAGGGGATTTAGGATAGAATTGTAAATTAAGATGTAGACTAGAATACATGCTCTTAGAATAGAATTATAATTTAAGTTGTAGACTAGAATAGCTGCTTTTAGGATAGTATTGTTAATTAAGTTGTAGATTAGAATACCCGCTCTAACTATAAGTTACTTCTATACTTTCCCCTTTACTTAGACGAATTTGGGTTGACATTAAGGACCCCTTAGTTTAAGATTTATTGTAACACTTAGATATTTTGGTGATATACCTCTATTATATCCTTCTTGTAGCTTTATGCCTTTGTTTACCGTAGTTTCTAAATTACAGTGCTGATACCCTTTTAATTTACACATTATTGGGCTCGAGAACTTAGTTATGAGACTGGTTGGATACCGGGTTAATTATCTATTCCTTGCAAGAATATGGTTTAATTCTTAGATGCTTAGACATTTTCTTTTGTATTATTTAGATATTGGTGATGGAATACATAAATTAAGGAATAATGCTTATTTGGTGTTGCGATCCCAACTAAAACCTTGATTTAACTACTGTTTTACAGTAAGGGTGCCCTTCCCACCTTTTGAATTCAAAACCAATTATTTAAATGAAAGTAATACTATTTTTATTAATGCCTTATAAACATTTAAACTAAATATGCTACTTTGAAAACTTGGAACAAGGAGAATCCAATCCATTCATAATCTACTATTTTATCACTATGTACTTACTTTGATCGAGGATGATTCTATTCTTTTCTATATTATTTTACCATTTTAGTCTCAGATTCAATCTTGGGCACTAGGCTTTATGGATTTTTACTTATTTTATCCTCAGTTCAATTTTGAGCACCTATTACACATATTTACCTTAGGTACTGGACGGAGTGGATTGGTTATGGATTATGGAACTTTTATTTTGGAACTTGGCAATGTATATGGTTATCCTCAGTTCCCTATGGGCCCCTTCATCTGGAGTCACACTATCGTTAAGGGTGGTCGTCGTAGTTCCTGCCTTACAAGCTATTAAGATGGAGGAGGTTATATACTTGTGTTGGATATGGTACTTAGTTTATCTTGCATTATCTGGTTCTTTTCATGATTTGCATTCATTTATATGCATTGCCTATTACCAGTATAATTGTTTGGTGTCTGCACCTATTGGCTTTATGGGGGGATGAATAAGTAGAGTTTATGTTTATTGTTTATTATGTGATTAATTATAACTTCTGGGCTTATGATGGCTCGATTAGGTTATCTTTATTTGATCTAGCTAGTTATATCATGATTTTTTGAATATTTTCATATAGTTCAATGCAGGCTAGTTATGGATTTGTACCTAAGGTTGTAGGTACGCTTACGAGTTCTTTTCTCCTTATTATGTTGAGTTGTATATTTATTATACTACCTTATGATTGTGCTTAGTTTGGTGAGAGACTTTGATTATGCTAGAGTTAGCTCCCTTATTAGTTATGATCCTCGAGATGTTAGGCTAGCTCCCTCAATTTAGTCCCTTTGTGTTCACTCTTATATCTATAGTATTATCATACATCCCTCTTCCTCCTTATCTATTCTTATTGCATATAACCTTCTTGACCCATACTCTTACTATATATCCTTTTTTCACTCTTTGTTTGCATATTGACTAGCTATGTATGATATTGCACCTTCATCCTGGATTACTTGTTAGTCATGATTGGTTATATTACTCTTTTCTGTTAGTATTATTATGTCTCATTTCTTAGAGATTTGTTTACATTGTATATTATTGCCTTACATGTTATTTATATTTCCATTATCTTCAAAGCTAAATTGACTGGTGTCTATTGAGTACCTCCCATTTGGTATGCATATTATGCTTCTACATCCTACAGATCATAGTATAAGTTCTCACTACTAATATATGCATTGTGTAGAGCTACCATGGACCAGAGATTTGGTATGAGTTCCTGATGTTTGGATTTGTTCCTACTCTCCCACGGTTGTTGGACTGATCTTTACTTTGCATTTTAAAGACGGTTCTATATATATGTGTTATGCTTACCTTGTACTCTTATATTGTTAGAAGCTCTTATACTGACTTTATCCAGTTTTGTGGTTACTTCTCTATATTAGTCTCCTTATTGGATTTATCTTTTGTTTCTTTCTTTCTTTCTCTTGATAATTTGTTACTCGCTATTTTGAATTATTGGTTGGCTTACCTATTGCTAGGTTATGGTATATGCCGTCATGACCTAAAAATTAGGTCATCACAAGTGGTATCAGAGCCAATTCACCAGTGTTGTTAGTATAATATCTAAATCCTTATTAGAATCCTAAAGATCGTTATGAAGACATCTATTTCCTATCTTCGAGAGGCTACAGGGCTTTCTTAGAAAATTCTATTACTTGATTCCTTGTCATGGTTCATACCTCTATGAACCTGTAAGTACTTCTTTTTACTCCACTTTTTCCCAAATGGATAACACGATGTTATCAAAAGGTGTAAATGAGACTTCTATATGTGTTACTAGCATTCTAGCTCAACATCGAGCTAGAGCATAAGAGATCGATATCATGGATCTTCAGTGTCAGCCAAAGAGTGTGGGGCCATCCCAAGCTCCAAATGAGTTTGTAACCTTTTTGGCTCTTTTGATAACATGTTAGGTATTTTGAGTCTTTTTATAGATACATCATAGTCATTGATGGGGCTCAGGATGGCGAGGTTCACAGGCTAGATTTGGGTTCATTATTATGCAATAGGACTCTTTATAAGTTTTAGAGTACTAGATTAGATTTCTTGATAATGACAGACATACTTCTATGTTGTTTCCTATAGAGCACGAGATGCTGAATGGATTTATCAAGGGATTATCATACTACTCTGGTTGACATTACAGTATTTGATAAAACCTTGGTCTACTTTCCTTCAGGTTGTTTGTACCCTCTAGGTCATTTCCTCAATTAACGTGCATTTCTAATGTTTTGAGACTTCTCACAGTGGCTACGGGTAATTTATGACTTGCCAAAACTATCGGTTCGATTATTGGATAATTTATTTGGATTTTAGGTTCATTAGTTTTTATCGTTTAAGATTTGGTCTCAAACCAAAACTTATGGTAGATGACATCGGATGAGAACACCAATAATGACATCAGCTCTAAAATGTTGACTTTAGGCTGGGGGACCCTTGGTTTAGGTCCCGAGGCTTTTGAACTCATTTTGGGCTATTGGGCGAAATAAGTGAAAATAGAACTACAGATGTAGGCTCCACACTTAGTTGAAATGATCTTGGATGGAAGTTTTGATGGTTTTATTGAGTTTGAAATGTCAAATTTGGTATGGTTGGATTTGGTTTGCATACACAGGGTTTCGAACAAATTTCGAGCACCCGATTGGTGACCATTCTAGACATAGCAAAATCTGGTACATTAGGGTATTAATGCGACCTCTTAAGCAATCATATACCTGCTTAAGTGGTTATCGTGTATATGATATTGTGTTGCTTAAGTGACACTGAACATCTGGTCAATGGCCGCTTAAGCAGTGCTTTATCTACTTAAGAGGGCATTGTTTAAGTGGCTTGTGGGTCGCCCAAGCGATACTTGACCCCAATTTCCAAATTGCCTAAGTTATAGGTAAGCCACTTATACAGTTGTTACTTAAGAGATAGGGTGACCACTTAAGCGGCACCTGGTGGCTTTAAATGCCCTCTTCCCCACCTAATTTTCTATCACTTCTTCCATCATTTTTACACTAAATTAAGAGCTCAGAGAAAGGAAAAAATGGGAAATCATCCACATAAGTTGAGGTAAGCTAACCTAACTCTTCTTGGTCAGTTCCCATTGATTTTATCTTTGATATCCATCCTAATTCCTGGAAAAATTCTTAGAAATTATGTCTTAAATTCCTGAATTTTAAGGGTTTATTTGAGACCCAATTTGTGCTCCATTTGTGCTCAACTACTAACCGACATTCCTTGTCCTTTGAGGGACCTCATGATGGGTTTAAATTTGGACTTTGTTTATGGCCTGGGGCCCCATTCTTGACTCGAAATTCAAGTCAGCCCTAATTATAGCAACATGGGTCTTATTTTACTCCTTATGATATGTAGATTACTATTTTGATAGCGGAATGGCATTTCAGGATCACAGAGTAAGATGGGTGATTCAAGGATTATGGCTCGACATTGAGTTAGGATTATGTCTACTCTTTTTCTTGAAATGATGTTTTATACATGTTGGATGTTACATAGGAATTCTAGGATATGATATTGGGTATAACACCATCACTTTACCTAATTTATGAGTTTGGGGTCGAGAAGGGTGATTGTCCTTTAAGGAAAGATAATTATTATACTTCTATGATTCTATTACCTTAATTTGCTAGCGTGTTAGTTATAATTGAGACTAATGAACCTTTTGTATATTTAAATACATTACTCAGTGGATTGTGATGGTTTCTCCCCAAATTATAATGGTATGGATTTATTGGATATATATTATTAGGCCCAACGTCGTGTTTGTGATATCGGTTGGATTTCGATAAGTGGTTTATCCTTGTAAAGGGCATGACCATAGATTATGGATATTTTGATACTTACGATCGCATTGTTTGAATATTGGTGATGGCATTCATAGATTTGATATATTCATTATCACTAAAATGAAAAATGGTACGATTCCAACTAAAAATATAGTTTATTGCTCTTTTTCCTAAAAAGAGATTCATTCCCACTTTTCACTATTAAAATGGATTTCCTTATAACTGGAATCATATCACCATAATGAATGACTTATAAGCTTTTGAGACTAGAAATGATGTTATAGTGATTGGACAAAGATAGATTCTAGTTCACTATTTTGCTACAACTATTTACTTTGGTAGAGAGAGATGGTTATTAGAAATCCTGGATCGGGACTATGTCGGTGTATAAGGTACTCCCAAACCCCTAAGGGCCTTTTTATTCTTGACCCATCATGCCGGAGAAGGGAGGTCGTTTTAGGTTTTGCCTTTGTGATCCATCTAGTTGGAGGAGGCATAAACATTGGGTTATGGATTCTCTTTGCATTCATCCTTGCATTCACATTTCCTATCACTAGTATGCACTTGTATCTATCAGCCTTATGGGGGGTTTCATTGGGATAGGTGATAAGTTTCGCTTGTTATAGGTTGTGTGTGCTGATTGGACCATTTAGGTTATGGAGCCTGGTTTAGGTATTGCTTTTTCAAGCTAGTCATTTATTTATACTATTATTGTTATTATATTGTGGTAGGTTGATTATTGGACTGGTATTGATATTCGAGGTATGATTTTGATTCCTTATTCTTATGGTTTTTTTACTATGCATTATTATCCCATGGTTAGGGATTATGGTTTAGACCCGAATTATGTTATAACTAGTTCCTAATTGATTAGGAGTCCTTAAGATGCTAGTATGACTACTTAGGTTGTACCTTTGAGTTAGCCTTGTTATGGTATATATATATATATATACACACACACACACACATATATCTATGTATAGTTATGGTACTAACATATATCCCTTCTTCATTTATTTATTCATGTTGTATATACATTCCTTGGCCTTGTATATTACTGTGTATGTCCTTTTTTTGCTCTTTATTTAATATTGGTCAGTGATATATGGTATGGTGCTTAATATATGGATTATGGTTAGAATAGACTAGTTTATCCTTATTGCCTCTTTAGTTTGACAATGTTAGTTTTCCTGGATATTTGAGCATAGTTAACATTCCTATTGGCATGTTATGTATATTCGCATTATCTTTGGAGCTCAGTCGGCAATTGCCTACTGAGTACTATGTGTTGGGTACTCATATTACACTTTTGTAGCCTAGATATCATAGTATGGGTTATCGCCATTGTTATGTTCGTGTAATGTAGCTATAGTTTGGAGACATAAGGTGAGCGCTTGGAGTTTAGAGTATTACTATTCTCCCTCTTATGTACTAGACTAATCTCTAGGTTATATTTAGAGATGGAGTTGTATCAGTATACTCATTTAGTACTTCATTTGGCATTCTTATTTCTTTAGCAACTCTTATACCAGAGTTTTAACCATTAATACACATTCATCATATTTAATCAGTGTGATTACCACTCTAAATATGAATGTCCATCCTATCATGCAACACCATGTTTCCATAACTTAGGGACATAGTCCCTTGTAATCAATTGCTATCAAGCTTCAATTACTCCTCATGTCATTATGTACTATTGGCCATTTAGTGTATTTGTATACTTCCCCCTATCACTATGCCTCCAGATTCAAACACATAATCACACATGTGCTACACTTGGTACCTGGTCCCTAACATCATCAGTACACACACTTGGTCTGTAACATATGAAGTCAGTATTCCCCCTTTTATCATCATTGAATAGTAAAAATAGTAAATTAAGAGTAAAGATAAGCACAGGTTAGTTAACTAATGGCCGCTGGGGCAATACTATCATGAAGAACAGTTTTAAAATAAAGAGACAACTATAGCACACAAATCTAGAATTCATTCATTCATAAAACAAAAGTAAGTACCAGTACAATAATACCAACATAACATATAAAATAAACTAGCTTCAAGTGCCAATATAATAACCAAAATATGAGTTTGATACAGGATTATGAGAGAAACAGGGATAACAGGGCTTTGGTAGAGGGAGGTTTGGGGGAAATGGACATTAAGAAGCATCTCAATTCTTGCATTTTCAGCACTGTGGGCATCCAACAAATATTTGGTGAGGACCTTCACTTTATCATCCAATCCTTGAACTTCACTAGTCAGTTCTACCACTTTTTCCTAGAGTTTTGCATTTTCAGCCGCAAGTTCATCAGTGGCACATGGTCCCTCAGAAGATAACTTTTGATTCTGTAAATTAGGTGCACTATCTCAGCATCTTTGGTAGCCAACTTGATCCTTAACTCCTCCATTTAGTTGCCCAAGCTTTCTTGAACAGCTAGCAACTCAGATACTTGAGACACCGATCCAGCTTTATCCTCTATGCATTCATTCTCCACACTTGTTATCAGGCTGAACATCTAATCGGTTGTTCCAGGTGTACCCTTAGTTCCATCCACACTATAATGTTCAAATACCTTGTTTAAGAGATATTCATATGGAATTTCATGTTTACCTTTCTTTTCATGAAGTACTTTATGCATATGCTCTATCATTAGAGCAGGAAGATTTATCAATTTAAACTTGCTTAAGCATTCAATCAAAAATTAGTCAACACCAGAGGCAGTTGTTCTTTTTCAAATCATTGCAATAGGACCTTGTTGATGAACTCAAATACCAGTTGATACTCACTTATCAGGAATTTCATTTTCACTGCAACTATAGATGCCCCTCCTATCTTTGATGCATTTATCATAAACTCAGTTGAGGGTTATAGCTTCACAACTGTCCTCAAACCTATAACAGGAACGTCTAAGATCTTTCCCAATGATTCTTTATCCAGATTGATAAGCTTCCCTTGCACCTGGGCTTTTAGACTTAGTCAATCTTCTGATAAATCTATAGAATAATATATCTCTCTAACATTATTTTTAAGCATCATAGGCGCAAATTCCTCAAATATATGTAGCCATCATTAGTGCCTGACATACTCAACCAACTTTGTCATCCCAGGCTTCTCATAAACTATAGGATCAAAATCTCTTCCTAACAAAACCTTTAATGTTCTTAGGTTCCCAATCCTTCTTTTACTAGACATGTCTTTATTTTCCTCCTCCTTTTTCTTTCTATTGGGCTTAATACCTGGCTCTTTCTTTCCAGCAGTTTTTCTCTTCTTGTGACCAGGTCTCTCAGAGTCTTTCCTTTTCTTGATAGCTATGTATTTCTGCCTTCTTCTAGTGGGGCTACTTGACATTGACTTAGGACCTAGTCCTCTTAGCAACCTGAACTTTCTTTCTTCTTTCCTCGATAGAAGTAGCAACTCCTGAATTATGTCCTTCCCTCTTTCATCCTCCACAACTTTAATACTTTTTTTCTCCTCTACTGCAGTAGATTTCTTGAGCCTTCTTGTTTTCATGGTTGAAGTCTTGTTAGCTTTTATGGCATCTTTGTCACGCCTCAAATCCTATTGGGGAGGACTGGCACCCGTAACCGAGGAGGCCCGGGAGAACCAGCTCATAACCTTATACTTCCCATGCATACCTCTATGAAAACCCAAAATTCGGACAGAATCATGTCGCATGTAAAAGAAAATAATCACCTGTATAAGCTCGAGCACACATATATATGTATATACAATACTTGGCCGTTGGAGCCATCACGTCTATTAACAAAATACCACCTTGACTGTACATTAGGTCTACAAAGCCTCTAGACAATACACAGAGTTTAACTAAGGTCGGGACACACCCCGCCATATAACTAACTTCTATACAATACCAAAAATGACTGGATATGACACGGAAAGCCCCGAAGCAAATTGGAGCTCACCAAAAATAGCTGGGTATCCTGGCTCCTACTTGTGCGGTGTATGAGCTGAGGTACCTGTGCCTGCAGCATGAAATGCAGGTCCCCCGTGGGGACGTCAGTACGAAATATGTACTGAGTATGTAAGGCTGTAGCTAATCACATATGATATAGGAGCTCAATAAAAATCAGAAACAAGTGAATAAATCGTAATAGGAGTAGACCACACTTACTAGAACTTGTGACAACCTGTACATTATATTTATTCAATCACTTTACCTTCGTTCTTATCATCTTTGTAATCATTACTGTACTGTACTATGACCATTAGGCTGCCTCCAGTACATATCAACTGGGATCGACCCATGCTAGGCTTATGCCCCTGGGATACCACCCATAAACACATAAATAGGGATCTACCCATGATAGGCTTATGCCCCTGGGATACCACCCGATAAGAGAGAACTTCCATCACTTAGTTCAATTAATATTTGAGATTGTTATTTCGGTCGCCACCACATTTTTAATACTTTGAAACAATGATACATCAATAAGAGACATATAAATAGACCATCAATGCAATAACAATGAAGTAAGAACTCATTGGCACATCAATAAAGTGTTTTGGAGTCATCAATACCATAACAATGTAGTAGGAACTTATTGGTATATCAATGAAACGTTTTGGAGTCATTAATAGCACATGGATCTTGTTTGAGTAACCGGATACCTTCTGACATTCATTAGTGAAATAAACATGTAAGATTTAGAAAACAAGTAAGTATTGGAATGTCTTGACATCTTGTAGGGTGGAAACAAGTTCATTGGTAACGTAGGACATCATACAAAATCATTTTGGATCACATGTTATTGAATAACTTTGGAAAATTTCTTAATAGAACAATTGTTCACTTTTATGCCAAAGATATGGTATAGAGTATGCTTTACATACCTAACTGTCAACCTTCAATACTAGTCCCAAATGGACTTCTCGTCTTTTCGGATTACTTATCTACAATGAACATATATAGCAATCTAGTATTAGCGACCAAACATCACAATTCAATTATTTGAATTCCCCAAACTAGTGGTTAAGTAGTAAGCCTTAATTACACCATAAAGGGTGTCACTTTAACCCTCTTATACTCCAATTACATTCACATGCCATGCATATTCATACAACATCCTCCAATATCAAGTTTGGATTCATTTATCCTTCCAACCAATCCATTAAACCAAATTGAGCCATAGACATAAATAATCATCAATTCAATAGTATATCACCATATCCACCTTCCATAACTCAATCACCATATCCACCCTCCACAATTCAATACAACTAAACCAAGCAAAATAGTCCATAACCCTATTTTCATCACCTTTCAATAACAACCAATACATATAATCCTCTATCACACATATACATATGGAAGAGAATAAAGGCAAACAATATTCATACCTTAGAATTCACCTCTTGATTATGAAATCCTATTTGCACAAATAATAGGTGCCGTTCGAATCTCTCGAGATGACAAACGCAGTTATCGGATTACTTTGGAATTTCTACGGTTGAATCAAAAGTAATTTAAAGGTCAAATTTGGCTAGGGTTTGTTCTTTCTCAATGATTGATGATGAAAATGAGTTTTTGAACTCATGTACATGTATATGTACACATATTCCTGTCCATAATATCATAGGGAATGACCAAAGTGCCTTTAAAATTTAAATAATGTCAAATCTGTCCTTTGGTGGACTGTTTTGATAAGCTAAAGTAGATCGACTATAACTCTTTGCTCCGATATCAGATTTAGGTGAAATTGGTATCGTTGGAAATATAATTCAAAGGGATTTAATTTCATATAAAGTAGGATACCCAGTTCGTCCTGTACAAGGAGTTATGATCATTTGAAGTTGACCCTAAAAATCTGTTTTGAGAGGCTGAAGTAAAACGAGTATAACTCCTTACTCAGACGTTGGATTTGGATGAAACCAATTGCATTGGAAAGAAGACTCAAATATATTTCTTTTTATAGGTTGTATCTCTCCCAGTTCATTTTATTAAGGGAGTTATGATCGTTCAAAGTTGACCCAAAAAATTGGCTGGCCTCAGTAGTTTGTGTGCAGGAAATTTTCCTGCACATTTACTATTCCCAATATCCCGGCCACCATTTTATAGTTTCGAACGTGCTCGATTATATCCGAAACCTATCCGTTTTTGGAAATCTTTATATCGTTGGAAAGCTTATCCAATAACCTTTGTATGGAACCATCGACGGGCAAATTCCGGTATAAATAAAATAAAATAAAATTAATTTCATATAAATAAGACCAATACACGTACTTGAATATGCCAATACACGTACTTGAATATGAGGTGTTACAATATTCTAATATTTTCTTTACAAATCCTCTTATAGAATTGGATCTAGTCACTTTTACCTCAGAGTACACCATTTTCTCCTCACTTATACTTTCCTTTAGTTTCTTCTCAGACCATCTCAAAGGCACTTCATCCTCATCCTCTTCATTTGGAGGTAAAAACATGTCTTTTCCTCATTCACTTCATATTTATCACCTACTTCTTGTTCCTTTTTATTAATTGAGCTTTCCTTGATATCATATCTAAGCAAAAGCAGATTTTCATCCACCCAGTTCTTATTGCAAAAAAGATCAACCCTTTTAACAGAATTTCTTCACCAAATAACTAAGAGAAAATAGGGTTTGAATATGAGGGTGTAGGAGAGACTATTCATGCAAGTTTTTAGAGGGTTCAACTTTTTTGGATTTTTAGATGACCCAAGAAATTGGAAATTTTAAAGTAGTTTTGAATTTCTAGGTGAAGATGGAGTTTCAGGTTGAGAAATTTCTTATTCTAGTAGTGACCCAACCCTTTTTTGGATTCTATATAAAGTTTGACTGGGCATTAATTTCTAAGGTTAAGGAGTGTTCGATGGAGACTTACTCAGTTGAGGGTTCTGGGCTTTCTAAGGAAAATTTGGTTAAAAGATTTGACTCAGGTTGTTGGTGGGGACTCGAAGTGATGTTTTCCATGTTTTCAATTATTGAAGAATCAAAGTGTTTAATTTGGGTATGTTCAAATTGATTTTCTGGAGTTTTATATACTTCAGGGTTTTTAGCTAGGTTTGAGAAAGTAGCAATATCATTCATTCAATTTTGACAGAGAGAGATGAACTGGGACTAGTTTGGTTTAGAGAAGATTGTCGATTTAGGAAGATAAATTGGATTAGTTGAAGAAGAATGAAAAAAAGGTCTAATTTAGCAATTTTGAGAGGTGACCAATGTCATTAAAAGATATTCCTTTTGAGCAGACATGTTTGAACCTAATAAGTGTGACTCTTCATTTTACAAACAAATTGACTATTTTTGTAGAGAAAGAAAGACACACAACCCTTTTCAGACAATATTTTATAATTGTTAGAGCATCTTGTATAGGTACTAACCAGAGATGGGACCAAGTCCCTCTCTTTTGAGTGAATCTACAAATTTGTGCTTTCCATATTTGTCCATTTCCTAAGTTGTTACCATGGGTGTATACCTATAAAGGTATGATATTGAGTTAGACCAACATACACCAATTCAACTAAGGATACCTTTCTCCTTAACATATCAAACTTTTGAGGAGAGATACTAATTCACATGTTAGGTCAAGTTAATTGCTCCCTGATTTAGCCTCTGTACACCCTTTTTGTTTCAAAACTACTTCTCCCAGCAGGTCTGGGGACCGAGTCCCAGACTTAACTTATTAATAAAGTTGTTGAAGCTTCTATTTCTAAGATGAGTTTCCTAGGGACTAGGTCCCTGAGAATCATGAATCCTTCTTATTTACATGTTTCAGCCTTTTTCCCATTATCTTTAGCATCACCAACCCTTTATTTTTGCTCTACTAAGTTCTTCTTGTCTTGGAAATTTTTTCTATGTTCAGCAGTGGACCAGGTTTTTGAAATCAACTACTTAAAAATGAGACACCTCCACTTGAAGTGTTGAGAGAGTGAATACGGCCAGACCTTCCAAAATTAATATTTGAGCACATACTATTAATATCCCATTCCTGACTACAATCCTCTTTCTCATACCTGGAACTATGATCACTTGTTGGATTTGGAAACCCACGGAGCTTGAGTTTCAGTAGGAAGATAATGGTCTGATTAAAACCTTCTTGGACCATCTAGGTAGAGAGTTCTTTTTTACCTTTTTTCTGAGAATTGAAACCCTTAGGTTGTGTATTCTCCCGTTGAACATATCTAAAACCATTCATTCTTCCTTTTATCCAGCTTTGACAATTTTTCTTTGTGTGCCCATCTTTTCCATAATGAGTGCATAGGAGCTTGTGCCCTCTGTTTTAACATCATTGACAGTCTTTAATTGAGACCCATCATATTGGAATTCTCCTTGATAGCCCAGGCCTTTGCATTTATTAACACCCTGACTAGTCAGATTAGAAAAAATCTATGAAGAAGTAATCCATTTAAAGATTTGTTGAGCTTTTCTCTCAAACGGACCAGGTCCTTTTCTAACTCTTTATTTTTGTAAAGTGTAGACATAAGTATTTTTTAGAATCCCTCAATTTCTCCTCAAGCTCAATTTGAATCCTTGAAGCTTCTTTCTTCCCATTTCCATCTAAATCATTTGTCTTCTTCAGTTGACTCATACAACTCAAATTTTTAGAGTTCAATTTACTGATCATTTCTTTAGTTTCCAATAACTGAAAATTTACAGCAATCAACTCAAGTTTTTATTTATCTACTTTCTCCTCTAGAGCATTCTTCTCAGTAGTTAGTTGACATATAGAGTCTCAACATACTTGCAAGCCTTTTTATCATCCTAGTAGAGTAGTTATCTAGGTTTGACTTAATATTACAAAGAGTTACCTCATTTTCTTCTTCATCTTCTATTTTTCCATGAATGCAAATAAGGAATCATAGATAATTGGATTGTCTTCCATTGCTAGCATAGAAATATCTCTAGACTTCTCATCCTCATCAGATTCACTGTAAGAATCTCCCTATGCTGCCAGAGCTTCCTTTACTACATACTCAACTGCAGTATTCCTTCTTGATTTATTAGTCACCAGGTCCCTATTATTTCCCTGGTCACCTCCAGTCTTGAGATACTCTTGATAATCCAATTTTTTGCATTGGATATTCCTTAGTAGAAGCTCAGGACTTCCACATTTATGACACACTTCAACAGTGCTTCCTCCTTTGTCGTTGCTTCCTCTTCTTTGGAACTGACCACTCTTCCTTATGGCTTAGTCACTATTTTTTGCCAAATAGGCAACATCAGTGTCCCATTCTACTAAATCATGTTTTCAAGCCTTTAGTACCAGGGATTTTTCCCTTTTGACTTCATTATTCTCTAACCTTTTCTACTTCTTGAGCTTATAGGTTTCTAGATTTCCAATTAGTTTATCCATAGTAAGGGTCTTCAGGTTTCTTGCTTCAGTTATGGTATCCACTTTGCTTTCCCAAGACTTAGGTAGAACACCTACAATTTTCCTTGCTTACTTATATAATAGAATCACTTCTCCCAAGCAGTGAAGCTCATTTGTGATAGAAATGAATCTTGTATGCAAATTTTGGATTATTTCTCCTTTTTTCATGGTGAAGGTTTCATACTTAGTAGTCAGCATGTCTACTTTAGAATCTTTCATATCAGTAGTACCTTCATGAGCAGTCCTCAAGTAATCCCAGATCTCCTTGGCATTTTCATAGGTAGGAATCCTATTGTATTCATCGGGTCCTATGCCACAAACTAACAGTTTCTTGGCCTTGTAGTTTTTCTCAATTTTCTTTCTATCTTCATGATTAAACTCACTTCTACTTTTTACTACCATTCTTGTTATTTCTCCTTCTTTGACTTCTTTAACTGGAACATAAGGACCATCAAGAATTATGTGCATAAGTTCACTATCCTCAACTATAATAAAGTCAAACATCCTAGTTTTTCACCACCCATAATATTGCCTATTAAATCTAGGTAGCCTAGTGGTAGATTGCCCTTCTTCTAGGTTAGGTAAAGCAGCCATGTTAGCTAGTGCACTCTAGATGTGAACCTTTTAGAGAGAACCAGCTATGATACCAATTATTGAAACCTTAAAGGTTGAACCACGCAGTGAGGGACCTGGTCCCTTAAAATCAGTCAAAGGAAAAAACATAGTAAACCAACCAGGAACACAACACAGTGAAGGAAATGTAAAGAACATATGATATAACGTGGAAACTTCCTTGCTCAAGGAAGGGAAAACCATAGCTTTCCATCACAAGTAACCAACATTTCACTATAATTAACCTCTAGATTATAGACTCAAACTTAAACTTAACTCTAGGCTCCTTCTACTTGTAGTAACTCTAGTACAATCTCAACTTGACAACTCTGCCAAGACTTCTCATCATTGTTTAACTCTAGCAATTCTACTAAAGTATTCTCAAACCACAAAGAAAATATCATTACTCTTATAGAATAAGAAATTCATTTACAAACTCAAGAACATTTTCTATTTTGGCACACAAGAAATAAGAACTTGAGCAATGTTGAATTGAATTTCTACCTTTCTTTCACTTTTTAGATTTTTGTGTTTGCAAAAAATGGTTGATAAATAATAATCTTTTTCCTTTTATAGATAATTAATGAATAGGGTAGAAATATAATTGGATCAGGTTTACTAAATTATACAATTAGCACCTGCCCAGTTTGTTACACGAGAGGATAAAATTGTGCAGATACGTGCTAGCTATACTATTGCCTTAAAATCCAGGGACCTAGTCCCTTGTGGTCATCTTCTCATCATCAAAACAAGATACAGCATACAAGAATCCCCTTTATGAAAAGACTAGAAAAATACTATACAGTCACTACGAGTCTCCTAATAACTCGTTACGTCTTTTTACGACTTACCTCCATGAGTCATAGTCAATATAGTACCACTGCATACCCCCATTGATCTATCTATGAGTTTTACCTTGAAACTCGTAATCAGTCCCTGTGGCTCACATGTATAACCTATTATCAAATAGAAACTTTTTAAGGCATATGTTGATCACCTTACAACTACCACTAAATGACTCACCATGGGACCTTGCAACTCGTAAGGTACTAGTTGTATTCATAGAAAACACTCTAGGCCTACCTACTAGCCAGGGTTTGATTGGGTCCTTAAGACCCTTCAAAACTCCCTACGAGTTGTAAGTAGAATCAAAGTCTAGGCAGTGAGGATAAAATTTTAAAAAATTTCAAAGACCCAAAATTTTAGTTGTTACATTCTCCCTCCCTCCCCCTTAGAATCATTCATTTGTGAATGATGATACAAGGTATACTGTAGCATGATTTAAACTAGAAACCCATTCACTCTTACTAAAATACCCAGGGATTTATCCCTTGGAAATTTCTTAAGCATTGAGTTCATTTTTCTTATAACAACTCATCATATGAGTTGTATGGTATGAGTATGGGTCAGGTGACCCTAGTTGTAAAGATTCTATTGGATAGTGGTTGGTTTTCTATTGTGGTTACGGTTTGGTGGAATGGGTTATTTGGTGTGGTAGTGAGTCATCAGGATGGTCTTTTATTTAATTAGAAACTTAGTAAATTGACTTGTCTCTGAGTATTATTAGCTCACTATGAGCTGTAAGGATACTCTATGAGTCATTATGACAAGTCATATATTGTCCAGTGTTAATCCCTTTAGATTCTGTCTTAGGTATGACTTGACTACACGAGTCACATAGTCTGGTCATAAGTAGGGGTCAAGGAGTCATATAGTGGACAGTTTATGGGTGCCCAACTCACTGTATTGGTGATGACTCAATGGTACAAATCGTATGTTGTGGTCACGTGTTCGGGATCAACTCGTAACCATATGCGGTAATTTTATAGTTTTAAGTTAGGGCCATTCTGGACATTTCCCTTTTTAAATCCCTTTGATACCATGACATAAAACACCTTTTGGGACTTCAATAACCTATTATTCCCAATCAAACACTCTTAAAATCTCTCTCAAACTCCCTTTCAAGCAAAAGGCTAAGGTTTCTTCTAGATAATCAATTAGGGCTTTTGAGGGTGGTTTGTCTTCGTCTTACTTAGTGTCTAAGACATGTTACTCCTCCCTCGTTTTTATTTTACAAAGAGAATGTGTTTTAATTTATGGTTTTTCATGATACTATTATGGTTTTGAAATAAATGTTGGAGGGTTTGGTTGTTCATGGATGAATATTATTTCTCTTGGTATGATAATGGTTTCCCTTATTTAATTATGGTTTTCCACATGCGGGTGTATGGGAATGGTTATTTAATTGAGGGGTCATGGTTGAGCCCCAAATATTAATGATTTTAGATTTGATAATGGCATGCCCTCAACATGTGTGTGAAATTGTTAATGAGAATGATTTTGTCACGTAGCTTGACTATTCTTGAATCCTTGCATTACATAAATGGTTATAGAAATATGAATTGTTTTTGGTTGGTTTCATAATGTTTTGGAAAGGCCTTGATATCTATGGTTTGATTATAAATAGTTTTTGTTTAATTAGAAACTTTGGAGTCAACTCGGTTTAATGGTTTTGGTATGGCAAAAAAGGATAGACTTGCAAGCTATAATGTTGGTATGACGATACCAATGGCTAATTCCTAGTTAAAAAACTCCTTGGTAGATGGTTGAGAATGTGTAAATGGTTTTAATATGGGTTTAAAGAGGGTCTAGTATAAAATACATGAAAGGTAGGGGTCTCGGGGGACCGACATTAGAAACTAATATTTGTTGATGTGAAGGTCATCTTGGTGATGCATGATGTCACACTTTATATTTTTAGGAGATGTACTAGTCATCGGAGGTTCTTTTCTCCAGCCATGCATCTAACACACACTGGGCCTTTTCAGCAGAGGGATTTGAACCCATATAGCCTATGGGTGGCTTTAGAATAGTCAAGCTACTCAGCCCAGGCTAGGGTTTTAAATGCATGCTAAACTTGATTCCCTATCCTCGCATGGTATATATGTATACATGTGATTGCATATGGTTATTAAATTTGGTTTTGAATGATGGCACTATTTTATATTTGTCCTTGAGTATATGCTATTATTCACTCTGCTAGCCATCTTTGGGTATTATATCCCAAAGCAATGCAGGAATCAGCCATACTACCATGCCTCCTACTCAGTGACCATGATTCGGGGATAGCTTTGATTCAGATTGAAGTGGTGAGCTTCCATACTCCGGAATACTCTATTTTGTGTTATAGACTTCTTTTATTTATTGTTATTTCTTGGATTTTGGTTTTGGCTATGGTTGGGGACATGTACCAACTGAATGTTCTTTAATTCTGATTAGAGGCTTTGCCAGACTACTCTGGGCATAGGCAGTGTCGATATTAGTGTCAGCCTTGGTATTGGTATTGACATTGGAGTTGGCACCAGTTAGATATTTGGTTATAGTTGTTGGATTATACTAATAGAATTTATTTAATGCCCTTTGATTATTATTGTTTTATCTAGTTATGTGTTTAAAATTCATTCAACATAGGGTGCAGGGTGGTTATGATTGGGTTTTGGGGGTGGTATTCGGTCCTGGTTAGACTTGAGATGCCCAACAAGAGTAGGCCCTAGTTTAGGTCATGCCAAATTGGTATCAGAGACCTAAGTTCATGGTCAACTGGCTGTTTGATAAAACTGTGTTGAGTAAAGTCTCTTCTAAGGTTGTGTAGCATGCCACAATCTTAAGGGAGAGGCTACGGGGCATTTAGGAATGTTTCTCTTTCTTGTGTTCTATTTCAAGTTGTAGAGTCTATGGTCCTAAAATCTTCTCTAATTTGGATTTGTTCACATTTCAAATTATGCCTCCTCAAAGATCTGAAGCTCGTAGAAACTCCTCTGTCCCACCCGACGATAATATTTATGGGAACCATCCTACTTATAGGGTCCAAACCCAGTCTAGGAGTCTATTTCTTGTGAAATACTCTGGGTTCTGGTCCTTGGAAATTTTTTTGAGGTTTGAGCCTTCTGTTGATCATACGACTCAGTATACTAGTCGTATAGTGAGGGTACAGGTCAGGTGACCAATCTCATAAGGTGTCTAGTGTGTGGTGGTTAGGTTTTTATTACAGTTATGAATTGATGATGATGATTCATATATTAAAGTGATGAGATGTAAAGTCCAATCATACATTGTCCAGTGTCTAACCCCCTTTGATTTTGTCTTGGATACGACTTAAAGGTATTAGTTTATGGTATAGGTTTGAGTGGGGCAAGGGGAGTCGTATGGTTAATAGTGTGTGGATGTCCAACCTTCTATTTTGGGTACAACTGGATGGTATCACTCGTATTATGTGGGTACAAGTGGAGGGGTCCAACCGTACCCACCTGCTGTAATTTTTATAATTTATGTTGGGGGTATTCTGGATATTTCCCCTCTTAACTTCTTTTGACCCCTTTTATACTCTGGTTTATCTCAAGACTTGATCTTAGATAGTAAGGTTTCCTTATTGAACAAGGACATAGATATCTCCAGGTTGGTTGTGTACATGCAGTAGGTTGAGAAAGAGAAGAAGAAGCAAGCTGAGTTAGGGGAGAGGTAAGGAAAGAAGTTTTAATTCTCTGAGCAAGGTGGTGGCCACAACACAGTGGTAGGGATGGTAGAAAGTGATCCAAAAAGAAGGGGCAATTTTGGGACTTACTCAATGGCTAGTGCTCTCTACCAAAAGTCGTTGGGTGATAGACGTTTCCATGATAGCGACAAATTTAGGGCATAGAGTGCCTAATCTCAGATAAGTAAGGATTAGTCAGCTCTATCATGTCCTTTTTAAAGATTCTGTGGTCGCTTGTAGTGGGGGTTATATGATGAGGTAAGGAAGGATTAGTCAGCTCTATCATATCCTCTTTACAGATTCTGTGGTCGCTTGTAGTGGGGGTTTTGTGATGAGGGAAGGGACAGGTGCTTCAACTGTAGTTATCTAGGGCATATACTTAGAAACTATCCTATTGATAAGGTTGTCTCTAGGGAAAAAAAGGTTCCAGTTGCCTCTTCTTCAACTCCAACACTAAAGGGTGCACCATCTTGCTTTGATATTAGTCAAAACCGTCTTTATGCTCTCACTACTCGTCAGGAGTCTAATGCATCGCCTGATATCATAATTGGTATATTGAAAATCTTTTTTCGAGTATACTATTTACATGATCCGGGGTCTACTCTCTCTTATGCGACCCCATTTATGGATGTATATTTTGTTTTTAGTCCCAGTGTATTTTGAACCTTTTTTCTATTTCTACCCTGGTAGGTGACTCTGTGATTGTTAGAAGAGTCTATAGGGCTATGTGGTATCTGTTGGTAGTAGAGAAACTGTGATGGATATGTTTGAATAAGATATGGTGGATTTTGATGTCATATTGGGGATGGATTGGTTGCACTCATGCTATGCCTCTTTAGACTATCGGAATCGTAAGGTTATATTTAAATTCCCAAATGAGCCGGTTATTGAGTGGGAGGGTGGTTTCATAGGTCCTAAGGGGAAGCTCATATCATATATAAGAGCTTGGAGATTAATCTCTAAGGGGTGTCTCTATCATTGGTCTGGGTTAAGGATTTTAACTCGAAGGGTCTTTTTTTGTATTTTGTACCTGTGGTAAATGAATATCCTGAGGTCTTTACTGATTACCTTCTTGGTGTTCCTCCAAATAAGGAGATTGAGTTTGGAATTGATCTTGTTCTGGAAACTCATCCAATTTGTATTCCTATGTATAGAATGGCTCCAGCTTAGTTGAAGGAGCATAAGGAGCAACTAAAAGATCTTTTAAACATGGGTTTCATCTATTCTAGTATGTCCCCGTGGGGTCCACTGGTGTTATTAATGCATAACAAGAATGGTTCCTTTCGTATGTGTATTGATTATCGATAGTTGAATAAGGTGACGATAAAGAATAAGTACCCTCTTCTAAGGATAAATAATTAGTTTGATCAGTTGTAGGGTACTAAGTTTTTCTCCAAGATTGATCTTTGATCCGGGTATCATTATTTAAAGATTAGGGAGGAAGATATCCCTAAGACTGCTTTTCATACTCGGTATGGGCATTTATGAGTTTCTGGTTATGTCTTTTAGTTTGACCATTACCCCGACAATATTTATGGACTTGATGAAAAGTGTCTTCCGTCAGTTTCTAGATTTATTCGTCATTGTGTTCATAGATGATATTCTTATGTACTCTAAGAGTAAGGTAGATTATGCCGATCACCTCCATGTGGTGTTGCAGAACATTAAAGAGAAGTACTTGAATGCTAAGTTTTCAAAATGTGATTTTTTGTCGAACGTTGTCACTACTATGGGTTATATCATTTCTAATGAGGGAATCATGATGGATCTACCAAAGGTTGCAGTGATTAGGAAGTGGTCTAGACCCACGACTCCAACTGATATGCAAAGCTTCTTGCTTGTGGAGAGTTTTTCTTCTATAGCTACCCCATTAACTAAATAGACTCAGAAGAAGGTAAAGCTCTATCTGATGCTTTTGAGGGTAGTTTCTAGAAGCTAAATGATAAGCTAACTTTGTCTCTAATTTTGAATTTGCCTAAGGGAACTGATGGGTTTTTGGTCTAGTGTGATGCATCTCATATGGTAGTTAGTTGCATTTTAATGCAACATAGTAAGGTGATAGCTTATGCCTCTAGATAGTTGAAGGTGCATGAGAGGAATCATTCAACTAATGATTTGGAATTATTAGCTGTGGTATTTGTATTGAAAATCTGGCGTCACTATTTGTATAGGGTGCATGTGGATATTTTTTCTGATTATAAGAGACTGTAATATGTGTTTACTCAAAAAAATCTTAGCCTCAGGCAAAGGAGATGTCTTAAGCTTCTCAAGGATTGTGATAGGAGTTTTTATTACCACCAAGGTAAAGCTAACGCGATTGCTGATGCTCTTAGCAGGTTATCCAAGGATAGTCTAGCTCATATAGAAAAAAGAAGAAGGAACTAGTGAAGGATATTCATCATTTGGCTAACCTTAGAGTTCATCTCTTAGACAGTGAAGATGGTGGAATATTTGTGCAAGAAATGGTATAGTCATCTCTTGGTGCTAAAATTAAGAAAAAAAAATATTAAATCCTACTTTGATAAGAATCAAGGGTGATATAGGTAGGTAGAGGGTGATAGCCTTTAAGATTAGTGGTGATGGCACCTTGCTGTACCAAGGAAGGTTATGTGTTCTCGACGTAGATGGTTTGTGAGAGAGGATCTTGGTTGAGGCGCATGAGTCACCCTATATGGTTTATCCCGGTTCTACAAAATATATCATGAACTTAAGGAGATGCGTTGGTGGAACAATATGAAGTGATATAGCTAGTTTTATAGTAAAGTGCATAATGGGCCAACAAGTGATAGTTGAGCATATGAAATTGGGAGGATTGTATGAAGAGATTGAGTTTCCTGTGTGGAAGTGGGATGTAATCAACATAGATTTCATTACCAGATTTTCTTAGTCTCGGAATTAGTTTGATTCTGTTTGGGCCATCATTGATAGGTAGACAAAGTCTGCTCACTTTTTTACCAGTGAGGAGTAACTTCTAGGCTGAGGATAATATGAGGTTGTATCTCTATGAGATTATGAAGTTGCATGGGGTGTCAGTTTCTTTTATCTCTGATCATGGTACATAGTTTTCATCTTACTTTTGGTGGTTGTTTCAAAATTTTTTAGGGACCAAAGTGAGACTTAATACTGTTTTTTGCCCACAGTCGGATGGGCATGTAGAAAGGACTATTTAGACATTTGAGGACATACTTAGAGCTTATGTGATTGACTATGATGGTAGTTGGGTTGGCATCTTACCTCTTATAGAGTTTGACTATAATAATAGCTACCACTATATCATTGGGATGGATTCATTTCAACCCTTGTATGGTAGGAGGTGTAGATCTCTTATTAAGTGGTTTAAGGTTTGTGAGGCAAAGATGTTTGGCTTGAATTTGGTTCACCAATCCATGGAGAAGGTGAAGGTGATTCGAGATAGACTCAAGGCTATCCAAAATCACCTAAAGTCCTATATGGATGTGATCCAAAGAAAGTTAGAGTTCGAGGTTAGGGATAGGGTGTTCTTGAAGGTATCTCCCATAAAGGGAGTAATACGATTTGGGAGGAAGGGGAAACTCAATCCTTGGTATGTTGGTCCGTACTTGGTTTTTAGAAGGGTTGGCAATATTGCGTATGAGTTGGAGTTTCCTTCTAGTTTGAGCCCCATTCACCCGGTGTTCCATGTTTCTATGTTGAGAAAGTGTATGGGTGATTCATCTCAAATCATGCCTAATTAGGATATTGGTATTTTGGATTTTTTATTTTATGAAGAGATCCTGGTTGAGATCTTAGATCAGCAGGATCCTCGGTTGTGGACCAAAGACGTGGCCTCGCTAAAGGTTATATGAAAGAACCATAAGGTTAAAGAGGCTAGTTGGGAAGATGAAGAGGATAGGAATTCCAAGTATTCATTCCTATTTTCTACTCTGAAAATTCATACGAAAGGTATGTCTTCTTCATAACATCTTTATTTTCAAACTTAGTGAAAAAAAAAATTGATTTCCTTGCATATTAGTTTTCTAACTTAGTTAAAGGTCGAAGTAGAGGTGTTAGGGTGTAAATCATGCTTTTACTACCTTGTTCCATCACTCAAGGGTGAATAATCCAAGTGGGGGAGAATTGAAACACCCTGGGTACTGGTCTTTGGAAATTTTTTGAGTATTGAGCCTTTTGTTGATCATATGACTCACCATACTAGTCGTATGGTGAGGGTACTGGTTAGCTGACCCATTTCATAAGAGGTCCAGTGTATGGTGGTCAAGTTTATATTATGGTTACCACTTGATGGTGTCAAGGAGCATGTTAAAGTAACAAGAGGTAAATTCCAATTGTACGTTATCCAGTGTCCAACCCCCTTTGATTCTATCTTGGATATAACTTAAGGATACTAGTCATATGGTATGGGTACGAGGGGGGCAAGGGAAGTCGTATGGTTGATAGTGTGTGGATGTCTAACCTTCTATTCTGTGTACAACTGGATGGTACCACTCATATGATGTGGGTATGAGTGAAGGGGTCCAACTGTACCCACCTACGAGAATTTTTACAGTTTAAGTTGGGGGTATTTTGGATATTTTCCCTTTTAGCTTCTTTTGACCCCATAACTTAAAACGCTCTTGGGACTTTACTAACCTACTATTCCTAAATCAAACACTCTAAAATCTCTCTCAAAACCCCTAGTTAAAGAAAAGGCTATAATTTCTTCAAGGTTGTCAATTAAGTCTTTAAAAGGTGATTTCTCTCCGTCTTCTTTGGTATCTAAGGTATGTTACTCCTTCCTCATTGTTAGTTCAACTAAAAGCATTTTTTAATGAATGGTTTTCATGGAATTATTGCGGATTTGTATTGGTTTTGAAATATATGTTGGGGGTTTTGGTTACTAATGGTTGGATAATGTTTTTCCATGTTCTATTTATGGTTTTTTCATGTTATAATGTTTGTATGAACATGTAGTTTCATGGGAATAGTTATTTGGTTCTTGATTTTGGTTTTGGAAACTATATGCCCTCAACATGTTTGTTAAAATGCCAATGAGAATGTTTTGTCACATAGTTTGACTTTTGTTGAAAAGCTTGCATTTCATAATATGGTAATAGAACCTAAATTTGTTTGATTGAAATAAATGATTTGGAAAGGCCTTGGTGGCCAAAGTTTTAGTTTGATTGGAAATCCTATGGGGTACATGGGTATCCCCTAAGTGTTGTCTAATGACATTACTTGCAAGCTATAGTCGTTATGACGATACCACTTCATAATGCCTTGGTAATTAACTCTTGGAATTTGTGGTTTGGTTATGTGCTAAAGGTTTCAATAATGAAAGGTTGTGATAGCTGACAGTGAAGGTGTGAGTTTTATAATGGACACTGGAAACTTATATTTAATGACATGGGGGTTGGTCATGGTGACCATATACTTGTGGGGTACATAATCCCCTAAGATATACTTGTATATATGTATCATGGAGGCCAAAGGGTACACGGGAATCCCCAGCCTCTATGATATCTCCAATTCATGCGACTACACATACTGGGTCCCGTTCAAGGATAACACTGGACCCACATAGCCCTGGGTGGTTTTAGGATGGTTAAGCTACATAAACCTAGGTTAAAGGTTTCAAACGCATGTTAAACCTGGTTCCCCTTCCCAGCATAGAATATATATGTGTATATGTATGAATGTGATTGCACATAGTTATTTACCTAGTTTTAAATGTTGGCATTATTTTATCCTTACTCTGGAGTACATGCTAGCATTCACCTACTGACCAATCTTTGAACGTTGCATCTCCATGCAATTTAGGAATCGGTTATACTACTCCTCCTGCTTAGTGATTAGACTAAGGGACAACTTTGCATCAAACTAAAGTGGTGAGCTTCCATATTCTATAAGGCTCTATTTCATGACATGGACTTCTTTAAATTATTTTTGTTTCTTGGACTTTGGTTTTAGCTATGGTCGGGGCCATATCCCGACTGTATGTTCTTTGTTTTTGGCTAGAGGCTTTGTGTGACTACTATGGGCATGGGCGGTGTTGGTATTGATGTAAACCTTGGCATTGGTATTGGTGTTGGTGTTGATACTAGTTGGATGTTTCATTGGATATTTTTTTGGTTATAGTTATGAACTCTATTTAATATTCTTCAATTATGATTATGTTATCTTGTTATGTGTTCAAAATTCATCCAACATAGGGGGCAAGGCAGTTATGGTTAGGTATTGGGGTGGTCTTTAGTCCTGGTTGGGCTTGAGGCACCCTACACTACTAGGCCCTGGTTCAGGTCATGTCATCTTGATTGCCCTTCTAAAGTTTCACCGATTCTCTCCAGTTCTTTATGAACTCCACAGGTAGATGTGATGAATGCTGAGTTTCGTCAATCTATCCATACGTTAGATCAGTTGATAGATTTTCAAGCTAAGCGAGGTGCTTATATTACTCCATCTTCTGAGGCCATAGGGGTTCGCTAGTTCATGAGGTTGAATCCAACAACCTTTACTGGTGTTAAGGTAAAGAAGGATCCCTAAGGATTTTTGGATGAGATTGAGAAGATCTTCCATATTATACATGCCACGAATATGGAGAGCATGGAGTTTGCCACTTTCCAACTGAAGAATGTGGCATACCAGTGGTACGAGGAATGGGATCAGTCATGGGGTGACGATGTTGAGTCAGCCCTATGGGAGGATTCTTCTAATGCTTTCCTGGAATGCTTTATTCCTCAAGAGTTGAGGGAAGCAAAGGCGGAAGAGTTTGTTAATCTAAAGAAAGGTAAGATTTCAGTCAAGGAGTATGCCTTGAAGTTTCACCAGTTATCTCGGTATGCTCCGAAGTTGGTTTCTAGCATAAGGGATAGAATGAGGAAGTTCACTTTCTGGTTGTCTTGAGACTTGATTTTGGAGAGTAAGGTTGCTTTGTTGATTAAGGACGTGGATATCTACAAGTTGGCTGTGTACATGCAGCAAGTAGAGAAAGAGAAAAAGAAGTACGTTAAGATAGTAGAGAGGTTGAGAAATAAATTTAGATTTTTTAAATAGGGCAGTGGACAATAGCAGAGTGGCAAAGATGGCGGAAAGTGCCCCAAAAACAAGTGGAGAAATTTATGGTCTTACTTGATGGCTAGTACTCCCTACCCAAAGCCATTAGGTGACAGGCATTTCTAAGGTGGCAATAACTATAGGACATAGGATGCCTAATATTATGCTAGCAGAGCCCAATAAGCTCCATCATATCCTTCCTTTAGATTTTATGGTGGATTGCATTGGGGTTATTATGATAAAGAAAAGGACAAGTGCTTGAACTATGGTCAGCCAAGGCATTTAATTAAGAATTGTTCTGTTGGTATGGTTAGTTCTGGGGCAAACAAGGTTCCTATTGCCTTTTCTTTAGCTCCGACACGAAAGGGTACACCATCTGGGTCCAGCACTGGTCAGAATTATCTGTATACTCTCACTACCTGCCAAAAGTCTGAGGCATCACCTGATGTCGTAACTGGTATGGTGAAACTCTTTTTGTATGACGTGTACTATTTTCTTGATCCAGTGTCCACTCTCTATTATGTGACCCTATTTGTGGTTGTGCATTTTGTTTTTGGTCCAGAGTATGTTTTGGACCCTTTTTCTATCTGTGGTGGCTAAAAGAGTCTATAGGCATTATGTGGTATTTATGGGTGGTCGAGATACTCTGGTGGATCTGTTTGAATTAGACATGGTTGATTTTGATCTCATATTAGGGTTGGATTAGTTTCACTTGTGCTATGCTTCTTTAGACTGCCGGACCCATAAAGTTGTCTATAAATTCCCTAATGAGTTGGTTATTAAGTGGGAGGGTGGTTCCCTGGCTCCTAAGGGGAAGTTCATATCGTATCTTAGATCTCAAAGATTAATCTCCAAAGGGTGTCTCTATCATCTGGTTCAGGTTAAAGATTTTAACTTGGAGGGTTCTTTTTTACATTTTTTTCTAGTGGTGAATGAATTTCCTGAGGTCTTCCTTGATGATCTCCCTGGTGTTCCTCCTAATAGGTAGATTGATTTTGGGATTGATCTTATTTCGAAAACTTGTCCGATTTCTATTCCTCCATATAGGATGGCTCCAGTTGAGTTAAAGAAAGTTAAGGATCAACTAAAGAATCTTTTAGACAAAGGTTTCATCTGCCCTAGTGTGTCCCTATGGGGCTATCGGTGTTATTCATGTGTAAGAAGGATGGTTTTTTATAGTTGTGTATCAATTACTGACAGTTGAATAAGGTGACGATAAAGAAAAAGTATCCTTTTCCAAGGATAGATGATTTGTTTGATTAGATACAGGGTGCTAAATTTTTCTCTAAGATTGATATTTGATTCGGGTATCATCAGTTAAAGATTAGGGAGGTGGATATATCTAAGACTTCTTTTCGTACTTGGTATGGGCATTTTTTGTTTCTGGTATATCTTTTGGGTTGTCCAATTCCCCGGCGGCATTCATAGATTTGATAAATAGAGTTTTCCATTAGTTTCTAGAATTGTTCATCATTATGTTCATAGACGATATTCGGTGTAATCTAAGAATGGGGTGGATCATGTTGATCACCTCCATATGGTATTACAAACCCTTAAAGAGCAGCAATTGTATGCAAAATTTTTGAAATGTGAATTCTGGTTGAACGTTGTCACTTTTTTGGGTCATGTCATTTCTAATAAAGGGATCATGGTGGATCTACAGAAAGTTGTAGTGGTTAAAAAGTGTCCTAAACCCATGACTCCAACTGATATTTGGGGCTTCTTGGGTTTAGCTAGTTACTATAGAAGGTTTGTGGAAATTTTTTCTTCTATAGCTACCCTATTGACTAAGCTGACTTAGAAAAAAGTAAATTTCTTATGGTCTGATGCTTGTGAAGGTCGTTTTGAGAAGCTAAAAGATCAGCTGACTTCGGCTCCAGTCTTGACTTTGTTTGAAAGTAAGGATGGATTTATGATGTATTGTGATACATTCCATATGGGACTTGTTGCGTCTTGATGCAGCATGGCAAGGTGAAAGCTTACACCTTTAGACAGTTAAAGGTGCATAAGAAGAATTATCCGACTTATGACTTGGAGGTATTGGCTATGGTATTTGTGTTTAAAATCTGGCATTACTATTTATATAGAGTGCATATGTATGTCTTTTCAGATCATAAGAGCCTACAATATGTATTTACTCAAAAACAGCTTAACCTCAGGCAAAGAAGATGGCTTGAACTTCTCAAGGATTATGAAGTGAGTCTTTACTACCACCCAGGTAAAGCTAATGTGGTTTCTGATGCTCTTAGCAGGTTATCTATGCGGAGTCTGGTTCATGTAGATAAGGAGAAGCAAGAGTTGGTGAAGGATACTCACCATTTGGCTAACCTTGGAGTTCATCTGTTGGACTCTGAGGATGGTGGTGTGTTTGTATATGAGGTGGCACAATCATCTCTTGGTGCTGAAATCAAAGAGAAGCAAGTGTTCGATCCTTTCTCAATGAGGATCAAGGATGATGTAAGTAGGAAAAAGGTGATGGCCTTCAGGATTAGTGGTGATGGTACCTTGCAGTACGAAGGAAGGTTATGTGTTCCTGATATAGATGGTTTGGGAAAGAGGATATTGGATGAGGTGCATGAGTCACACTATGCTATTCATCCTGTTTTGATGAAAATATATTATGACCTTAAGGAGATGTATTGGTGGTATAATATGAAGCGGAATGTGTCTAGTTTTGTAGCGAAGTGTGTGGTGTGCCAATAAATGAAGGTTGAGCACATAAGGCCCACAGATTTGTATCAAGAAATTGAGTTGCCTTTATGGAAATGGGAACTGATCAATATGGATTTTTTACCAGCATTCCTTGGTCTCAAAATCAATTTGATTCGATTTGGGTCATCGTAGATAGGATGACAAAGTCTGCTTATTTCTTTTCAGTGAGAGCCAATTTTTTAGCAAAGGATTATGCAAGGTTGTACCTCCAAGAGATTGTAAAGTTGCATGGGATTCCTATTTCTATCATCTCGGATCGCGGTATGAAGTTTTCATCTAGTTTTTGACAGTCATTTAAGAAATATTTGGGGACCAAAGTGAGTCTTAGTACTGCTTTTCACCAACAGTCATATGGGAAAGCAGAAAGAACTATTCAGACATTGAAGGATATGCTTCGAGCTTGCTTAATTGACTATGGTAGTAGTTCGGTTGATCATTTGCCTCTTATAGAGTTTCCTATAAGAATAGCTACCACTCTACCATTGGAATGGCTCCGTTTGAGGTGTTGTATGGTAGTAGGTGTAGATCTCCTATTAGGTGGTTCGAGGTTGGTGAGGCAGAGAATTTTGGCCTGATATTAGTTCACCAAGCTATAGAGAAGGTGAAGGTGATTTGGGATAGACTTAAGGCTATCCAAACTCTCCAAAAGTCTTATGCGAACATAAGTCAAAGGAACTTAGAATTTAAGGTTGGGGATAGGGTGTTCTTGAAGGTGTCTCCCATGAAGGGAGTGATGCAGTTCAAGAAGAAGGGAAAGCTTAGTCCCTAGTATATTGGTACATACTTTATTTTTAGGAGGGTTGGAAATGTTGCGTATGAGTTGGAGTTGCCTTCTAATTTGAGCTCCATTCTCTTGGTATTTCATATTTCTATGTTGACGAAGTGTATGGGTGATCCATCACAAATTATACCTATCAAGGATATTTGTATTTTGGATTCCCTCTCTTATGAAGAGATCTCAGTTGAGATATTAGTTTTGTAGGTTCATCGGTTGCGAACCAAGGACATAGCTTTGGTAAAGGTTCTGTGGAGGAACCATAAGGTTGAAGAGGCTACTTGGGAAGCTGAAGAGGACGTAAAGTCTAAGTATCCATTTTTATTCCCCCTTATGGAAATTCAAGTGTAAGGTATGTGTTATTCTTAACATCTTTGTTTTCTAACTTAGGTAAAGGTCATAGTAGAGATGTTTGGGCTTTGATCTTACTAGTCAATGCCTTGGTCCAGCATTCGGGGATGAATAATCCAAGTAGTGGAGAATTGAAACACCCTGGGTTTTGGCCTTTGGAAATTTCCTGAGCTATGAGGTCACTGTCCTGGTAATGACTCATCATATGAGTTGTATGGAGTCCAATATATTGGGGTTGGGTTTTTGTTGTGGTTATGGTTTGGTGGTATGATTCATTAGGTGATGTGACGAGTCGTTAGTATGATCCTTCATTTAACCAGAAACTTAGTACCTTGACTTGGCTCTGAGTATGAGTCGCTCACTAAGAGCCATGAGGATAGGCTACGAGTCATTGTGACAAGTCGTATGTTGTACAGTGTCAATCCCTTTAGATTTTGTCTTGGATACGATTGGACCATACAAGTTGTATGGTTTACTCATGAGTGGCGGTCAGGGAGTCGCATGGTGGACAGTGTATGGGTGTCCAACTCACTGTATTGGTGACGAATCAATGGTACGAGTCTTATGTTGTGGTCATGGGTCACGGGATCGACTCATAACCACCTTTGGTAATTTTACAATTTTAAGTTGGGGGAATTCTAGACATTTCCCCTTTTTAATTCCCTTTGATACGACGACATAAAATACCTTTTGGGACTTCATTAACCTATTATTCCCAATCAAACAATCTTAAAATCTCTCTCAAACTCTCTTTCAAAAAAAAGGCTAGGGTTTCTTCAATATAATCAATTGGGGCTTTCACAGGTGGTTTCTCTTCATCTTCCTTGGTGTCTAAGGCATGTTACTCCTCCCTCATTGTTATTTTACAAAGATCATGTGTTTTAATGTATGGTTTTTCATGATATTATTATAGTTTTGAAATAAAGGTTGGGGGTTTTGGTTGTTCATGGATGAATATTATTTCCTGTGGTATCATTATGGTTTCCCTTGTTTAATTATGGTTTTCCACATGTGGGTGCATGGGATGGTGATTTAATTTAAGGGTCATCTTTGAGCCGCAAATATTGATGATTTTGGCTTTGTAATGGCATGCCCTCAACCTGTTTGTGAAGTTGTCAATGAGAATGATTTTGTCACATAGCTTGACTATTCTTGAATCCTTGTATTGTATAAAAGGTTAAGGAAACACGAATTGGTTTTGGTTGGTTTCATAAGGTTTTGGAAAGGCCTTGGTGGCCATGGTTTGATTATAAATGGTTTAGGATGTACTAGTCATCTAAGATTCTTTTCTCTGGTTGTGTGGGTAAAACAAACTGGGGATCTTTCAGCAGGGGGAGCTGAACACATATAGTCCATTAGTGGTGTTAGGATGGTTAGGCTACTCAGCCCAGGTTAAGGTTTTAAATGCATGCTAAAACTGGTTCCCTATCCCGGCATGGTATATATGTATATATGTTATTGCATATGGTTATTTACTTTGTTTTTTAATAAATGAATTATTTTATCTTTATCCCTGAGTATGTGCTAGCGTTCACTATGCTAACCATATTCAGATATTGTATTCCTACGCGATGCAGGAACTGTCCATACTACCATTCCTCCTGCTTAGTGGCTTGGATTTGGGGACAGCTTTGAGTCAGATTGAATTGGTGAGCTTCCATACTCCAAAAGACTCCATTTCATGCTATAGACTTCTTTCATTTATTGTTTTTTCTTTGATTTTTGTTTTGGATTTGGTCGGGGGCATGCCCCAATCGATTGTTCTTTGATTCTGGTTAAAAGCTTTGTCAGACTACTTTAGGCATGTGCGATGTCGGTATTAGTGTTAGCCTTGGTATTGGTATTGACATTGAAGTTGGCATCAGTTGGATATTTGGATTATGATTATAGACATTATTTAATGTCTTTGGATTATTATTATTTTTATCTTGTTATCTATTCGGAATTCATCCGACATGGGGTGCAGGGCGATTACGGTTGGCTATTGGGGGTGGTCTCCGGTCCTGGTTGGATTTAAGATGCCCGACACAACTAGGCCCTGGTTCTATTCATGTCACTTGCCTTTAATAAAGACAGGAAACAAAGATGCAAAGGAATTCACAATTTCCTTTAACAAAGTTAGAAAACAAAGATGCTAAGGAATGCATACCTCTCGCACGATTATCTGGAACGGGAAACAAGAATGGGTATTTGGACTTCATACCTCTTCAGCTTCCCACATGGCCTTTTTAACCTTATGGTTCCTCCAAAGAACCTTTACCAAAGCCACATCTTTAGTTTATAACCAATGGACTTGCCGATACAAGATCTCCACCAGGTCTTCCTCATATGACAAGGAACCTAAATCACCAACACTATCCAAAGGGACTACCAATGAAGAATCACCCATGCACTTCTTCAACATCAAAATATGAAAGATCGGGTTAATTGAACTCAAACTAAAAGGCAACTCCAACTCATAAGACAACTTGCCTACTCGCCTCAAAATGCAGTATGGACCAACATAACGAGGACTGAGCTTTCTCTTCTTTCAAAATTGCATCACTCCCTTCATGGGAGACACCTTCAAGAATACCAAATCACCCTCATCAAACTCCAAGTCCCTTCGCCTTACATCCGTGTAGGACTTTTGGCGAATTTGAGAAGTCTTAATCCTATCTTGAATCACCTTCACCTTCTCCAAAGCTTGGTGAACTAATTTGGGACCATACAACCTATTCTCGCTAACCTCAAACCACCTAATAAGGGGCCTACATCTCCTACCATACAAAGCCTCAAACGAAATCATCCCAATACTATAATGATAGCTTTTATTATAAGAAAACTCTATGAGAGATAGATGGTCAACCCAACTACCACCAAAATCAATCACACAAGACCTTAGTATACCTACCAAAGTCTTTATCATCCTTTTCTTTGTCCATCCGTCTGTGAGTGAAAGGTGGGGCTAAGGTTCACCTTAGTCCCCAAACCTCTCTGAAAGGAATGCCAAAAGTGAGATGAGAACTAAGTACCTTGATCAGATATGATGGAAACAGGAGCACCATGCAACTTTGAGATCTCTTCAATAAAGAGCTTAGCATAATCCTCTGTCGAATAATTAGTCTTCACTGGCAAAAAGTGAGAAGACTTATGCATCTTATCGATAATGATCCAAATGGAACCAAGCCGATGGAAAGACCGTGGAAGACTAGTAACGAAATTCATATTAATTATTTCCTGTTTCCACACAAGCAATTCAATCTCTTGAGACAACCCACTAGGCCTCAAGTGCTCCATCTTCACTTGCTGACAACCCAAAAACATAGCCATAAAGTCGGCTACATCCCTCTTCGGTTATTCAACTAATAAATTTCTTTCAAATCATGGTACATCTTCATCAAACCTGGATGAACAGTGTACCTCAGCCCTTGAGCCTCAGCCAAGATCCTTTCTCGCGGCACATCAACATCAGCAACACATAATCTACCTTGGCACCTTAAGACACCATCACCACCAATCTCAAAATCCATCACCTTCTACTGACCCACGTCATCCTTAATCTGCATCAAGACAGGATCTATGACATTTTTCTCCTTCACCTCAGCAGAAAGAGATAACTTCACCACCTCTTGCACAAACACACCATCATCCTAAGAGTCCAAGAGATGAACTCCAAGATTAGCCAAGCGGTGAATATCCTTTACCAAGCCTTGTTTCTCCTCCTCAACATGACATAAACTTCCCATAGATAACCTACTAAGAGCATCAGTAACCAGGTCAGCCTTACCTAAATTATAATAAAGACTTATTATAGTCCTTGAGCAACTCAAGCCATCTTTTCAGTTTGAGATTTAACTCTTTTTGAGTAAAAAAATATTGCAACCTTTGATGATCAGAATAAATGTCAACATAAACCCCATAAAAATAGTGATGCCAAATCTTTACAGCAAAGACAACGGCCAATAATTCCAAATCATGTGTTAGATGTTCTTCTCATGTACCTTTACTGCCTAAATGCATAAGCAACTACTTTACCATGCTGCATCCACACACAACCCAATCTCACTCAAGACACATCAAAATAAATAACAAAGCCATTGGTATTCTTGGGCACAATCAAAACTGGAGTCGAAGTTATGTATCTTTCAACTTCTCAAAATTACCTTCACAAGCATCAGATCATATGAACTTCACCTTCTTCTGAGTCAACATAGTCAGAGAAACTTTCCACGAACCTTCTATAATAATTGTCTAAACCTAAGAACTCTGAATATCTATTAAAGTCGTGGGTTTAGGCCACTTCTTAACCACCACAACTTTTTGGGGATCCACCATGATCCCTTCACTAGAAACAACATAACCCAGATAGGTCATAGTATTCCACCAGAACTCACATTAAGAGAACTTTGAATTCAACCATTGTTCTTTTAAGGTTTGCAACACAAGGTAGAGGTGATCAGTATCAATAAATATAATTATGAACAAATCCAAGAACTGACAAAACAGCCTGTTCATAAGATCCATAAATGTCATTGGGGCATTAGTCAAACCAAAGGACATCTCTAAAAACTCAAAATGACCATACCAAGTTTGGAAAGCAGCCTTAGGGATATTTTTTTCCTTAATCTCTGATGATAACCAGGCCAAAAATCAATCTTAGAAAACTACTTAGCGCCCTGAAGCTCGTCAAAAGATCATCAATTCTAGAAAGAGGATACTTATTCTTCATAGTCACCCTATTCAACTTATGGTAGTCTATACACATCCGAAGGGACCCATCTTTCTTATGCACAAAAAGAATTAGAGCACCCCCTGGAGAAATACTAGGATGGATAAAACCCTTATCTAGAAGATCTTCTAACTGCTTCTTAAGTTTTTTCAACTCAACCAGAGATATTCTGTAGGGAGGGATGGAGATAGGACGAGTGTCCAGAAGAAGATCAATTCCAAAATTAATAACCTTGTCGGGAAAAAAATGAAAAAACTATTAAAAAACCTCAGAAAGCTCATAGACCACAAGGGCCGATTGCAAGGAAAGACCTTCAGATCTATAATGCTTAACAAGCACTAAATGGTAGAGACACCCCTTGGAAATCAATTTTTGGCTCTAAGATAAGAAATAAACCATTCCTTTGACACAAGGGAACTACTTTCCCTCTCAACTACTGGCTCATTCAGGAATTAAAAATTGACCCTTTGGGTCCAATAATCAAGAGATATATAGCATGAGTACAACCAATCTATCCCCAAAATCACATCAAAGTCTAATATGTCTAACTCTATCAAATCCACTAGCATCTCCATACCACGAATGGATACCACACTACCCGTATAGACTTCTCTAGATATAATAGTCACCCACTTAGGTAGACACATAAAAGGGATCAGTAATACACTCAAGATCAAAACCAAAATAAATAGCCACATAAGGGGTCACAAAGAGAGTGTAGACCTAGGATCAAGTAGATAATATATAATCATGAGAGAAGAATTTTTGCATACCAGTAATAATATCTAAAGATGCCTCAGAATCTTGACGAGTGGAAAGAGCATACAGATGTTTCTGACTAGTGTTAGAGCTAGAAGTAGCACTTTGTGGTATGGGAGTGGAAGAAATAGTAATCGAGACCTTATTATCCCCCGTAGAAACCTTTCCTAAAGGACAATTTCTTTGAATATGGCTAGGCTAGGCACATATGAAACATTTATTCCTCACCTCATCACAAAATTTGTGATGCAACTACTTACAAAAAGGACAAAGGGGATAAGATAGAGTCGACGGTCCCTATCGGCCTGAGATTGGGCACCTTGTGCCTTAAATCTACTATTTCTATGAATATGACAATCACCATACGGCTTAGGATATGGAGCACTGGCCATAGAATAGGAAACAGAATTCTATACTTCTTCTTAGACCATTTCCCACCATCTCTACCACTCTACTGTTGACCTCCACCCTGATCCAAACACTAAAACTTCTTACTCTACCTTTCACTCATCTCTACTTGCTACTTTTTTTCCTCTTTGACTTATTACATATAAACCACAAGCCTCAAAATCTCCATGTCACTATTCATTAAGGCAGACATGCACTCTAACACCAAGTCTCAAGACAAGCCTAAAGCAAACTTTCTCATCTTAGTCTCATGCTAGACACTAGCTCAGGAGCATTGCGATACAACTGAGGAAATTTTAAGGCATAATCTGTACAGTCATCCTACCCTATTGTAAATTCACAAACTTCTCATCTCTTGGCTCCCTCAACTCCTGAGAAAAGAAGCTATCAAGAAAGATACTCCAAAATTATCCCATAAAGCTGACTTAGAATCATTGCTTCAAGACTAATCCTACTCCTCATACCACTGGTATGCCACATCCTTCAACTGGCATATAATGAACTCCACACCCTCAGAGTCAAAAGCATGCATCACTTAAAGAATTTTCTCTATCTCATCTATAAACCCTTAAGGATCTTCTTTAACCTTAGAACCAGTAAAGGTCAGAGGTTTTAGCCTCATAAACTAGCTAACTCTAGTGTCCTCAGAAAATCTCACAACACCAACAGAACCCGACTGGCATGACTGAGATGTCACCAACTAGGTCAATAGATGAATGGAACAGCAAAACTTTGCATTGGTAATATCTATTAGAGATAATCAAGAAGGAGTGTTACCAGTAAGAGACGGATCAGTGGGGACCGATAGAACTCTACTAGGGAAATCAGAAGTGGTGACCCTAGATCAGGTCTAAACTCTTTGAGTAGGATAATCCTCATCCGCATTGTCCTCAAATGGGACAAAGAAGTTTCCACGAATATCAAATCTTCTGGGAGGCATAATCTAAAATATGAACAAATGGTAATTAGAGGGGATTCTAAGACCTTAGACTCTATAGCCCGATAGTAGATTACAAGAAAGGGAAAACATTCCTAAATGCATTGTAGCCTATCCCTTGTAAGTGTGGCTCTCTACACACCCATAAAAAATACTCTACCTAACACAACTTTGTGCACTCCCTATGACACCAAACCTAGGCTCTGATACCAACTTTATCACAACCCAAACTGGGGGCTGGCAGTGATGGGTATCTCAAGTCTAACAAGGACTAGAGACCACCCTCTACACCTAACTAAAGAGAACACAATACCCCCAATAGTGGATGAATTCCAAATATATAACAAAATAGCATAAGATAAGCTCAAAGAATTTAAGATAGGTATATAACCGATAACCAACCAAAAATAACCAACCAATACCACCACCCAAGTCCACAGTAATATCTATAAAGCATCTAACAAAATCAAAAACCAATCTAAGTTGGGACATTCCCCTGACTCTAACAATGACAATGAAAATGACAATGATAATGTAAACTCTTCAATTCTAGTTTATGAAAGGAAACTAATGAAATAACTAAGTCTTCAAAAAATAGAAGCTCACCACTTCACCACCAACGATCGATAAACCAAGACTATCTAGCTAACACTGCACAAGAAAAATAAAAGTATCTCTGGTACCTGTATTGCATGGGGATACAACATTCAAAGACGGTTAGTGGGTGGAGCACTAACATGCAACTAGGGTAGGAGATAAAGTAATGACAAGATCAATATTTCAAAATCAGTTAAAAGCTAATGCTCAAAATCATATATACATATATACATGTCATGACAGGAAAAGGAACAAGTCTTAACATGAAGTAAAACTTAATCCTAGACTATGCAACCCAACCATCATAAATAGGAAACCACGAACTATATGGGTTTAGGCCTCTCTATTGAAAGAGCCCCAGTACGTGTTAGCCACAGGAACTGGAGGTATCAAGAAATACTAGGGAATACCCCAACCACATGTTAGTCCAAGATATAAATATATCACTAGTGTGAACCATGCAAACAGGTCATCAAGGCCAAACTTCCCATCGGCAAACATGAGTTTCTAGCACAAGTCATCCTAGACCCACACCTTCACGGCTTTGCTACATAACCCCCATTAAGCCCAAATTAAAATAAGTTTAAAATAACCCATTCATTAACCAATGAACCAATGGTTAAGGTACAATATGGGTATCGTCACACCCTTACACTTGTAAGCTTATCTCTATTCCATAACAGTCACATTAACTCAAGGGAATGCCTTGACCCCCTTTGTTCATTAAATTAAATCATAGCCAACAAGGCTTTCAAAATCCATATTCATTATTTTAACGATGGTGAGCAAGACAAACAAAGTGAAAATCTCATAATTTAATGTCAATTATATAAGTGGGTTGAGGGAAACATAATTATTCGAAACCAATTACAATTTCAAAACACCAATTAAGGAGAAACCACGACCTCTTTGTTTATTCACCATACCCATGCACCCCATAAGTTCAAAACCATTAATAAAGCATAAAAAATGCATAATAAATCATGAGAAACAATTTACCAATCAACCATGTCAAAACCCTCAACCTTGAGAAAACCCACATTCAAATCCATATAATCCAAATCATGTAAAACACATTTTTTTGTAAATTAAGAATTGGGGAAGAGTAAAACACGTGAAATACCAAAGTTTATACAGAGAAATAAAACCTTGATCCCTCAAATGACCAACTTCCTGGAAACCCTAAGTATTTTAAGCTTGGAAAGTTTAGAGAGAAAAGAATGTGTTTTCATTGTGTTATAAATGAGAATTAACCCCCATTGAGTGCTTTATGGATATGGGGTCTAAGTAGGGGAAAAAGGAATAAACTAGAATACCCTTAATGAAAAGAACTGAAAAATATTGCCCAATCACTACAGGTCTCCTAATGACACGTTACTACTGCTTACGACTTACTTCTTAGAGTCATAGTCAAGGCAGTACCCTTAGGTGCCCCAACTAGTCTGCCTTTGACTCATATCTTAAGACTCGTAAATAGTCCCTACGACTCATATACACAACCCATTATCAAGAAAGAAATTTTTAAAGGCATACACTAATCACCTTACGACTACCACTTAATGACTCATCATGGAAACTTACAAATTGTATAGTCCTGGTTGTAGTTATAGCATAAAATCTAGGCCTACCTATTGGAAAAGGAATGATTGGGTTCTTAAGACCTGTCAAGACTCCCTACGACTTGTAAGGAGAGTCGTAATAGGAAGTGAGGATAAAATTTTAGAAATTTTAAAGGACCAAAAAATTATGGTGTTACACTATACTTGTCCCCATAATAGTTTTGACCTTGATTCCCTTACCTCGAGTTCAAGAAGTTCTGATTGGAAACTTGGCCCTTATCTAATAAACTTGTCATCTCTTTATCTAGGTACTTATCCATCTTCTCAGAGTCAGAGTCATCATGTCTAGTCGACTTACCTCGTGCTGCATTCACTTTTTCAGCATTAATGGTTGCAAACTGTAATACCCCAAATATTTCTATCTTAGTCCATCCCTTAGTACATACTTGAATCACTTAGAACCTAAAAATAAGGCTAAGAGTTGAGGGACTTAGTGATTTTGACTCCCTTTAAACTTCGAAGATTTTTAAGTTGACCTTCCAAGCTCTAAGATAATGATTTTTGAGTTAAATTATACTTACGTGTGAAAATAGCATGTCTTGGGTAAGTTTTGGAATTTTTGGATGAGAATTGGATTGCATTCGAAATGGAAAAACAATAGCTCATTGCGATTAGGCAGATTCACGGTAAGTATCACAGTGAGGAGGCCACCATGTCATGGTGGAGGCCAAATAAATAATTATCAGTTTCTAATAGCTCATCGTGGTGAGTATCATTATGGGAATACCATCGCATCACGATGAGGCCTAAATCGATAATTATCACAATCCAGTGAGTCACTGCGATTCCACCGCATCACAGTGGGCATCACGATTACCCACTCACTAGTCGTGGTGGGGCCTTAATCGGCATTCCAGTTGTGGGATTTTAAATCCCAAGGGCAATTTTCTCTATCATCAAGCCCCCAAATTGTGTAAACAGAATATTAATCATATTATTCAGTAAAATATGCTCATTGTTCATCAAATCCCTCTCAATTAAAAACCCAGGCTTCAACATTCAACTTCAAGAACCCCCAAATTTCCACTATTCTTTTCCCAAAATAGTTCAAAATTTAAGGTTCCTAATTCAAGAATTCTAAGAATCAGCCTTTAGGAGCATAAATAGGATCTTAAAACCAAGCTTCTTCATCTAGTTCATCAATTAAGGTATGTGGGATTTTGAACAAGGAGAAATCTTTTATCCTTATGCCCAAAACTAGTTTTAATTACAAATTCACATGATTTTACATGAATTTCAATTTAGGGTTCATACTCATTTATTGATAATTGAAGATTTTGAGATTTCAAGTGATTCAGATGTTGAATTTCATGTCTACTTTCTTAAATTCATGCATGTGACTATACTTTCTAGATTTTGAGTTGAATTATGAATATTTTCATTATCCAACACGAACTTTAAGATGATTTGTCATGAAATTAATGCATGAGTTATCAAGCCCTAGTTGAATATTGTTATTTCAAGAATGATTATGCTTTTAAGTATCCTATGATATATTTATAGACTGCTTTGAATAAAGATTTGATCTTTTGATCTTTACCTAAGACATAGGATCCACTTTACAACTTAAATTTAGTTTTGAATAAACAGATGCACAGTTAGCTTTCAGTATGAAACATTATGACTTTTAAAAGTGGATTTCCTACAGAATGAGCATACATATTAAAGAGAGTAGTATTTAGCACCGAGCGGGAAGTATGAATTTAGTGCATTAAGTATGAATTTAGTGCATCCCACTTTTTTAGAACTACGAGCCAATGTAGATACAGATTCTATATTTCTATTTCTATATGGATGATAGTTATAGATGTGATTACTCAACTATGGTTAAACTCCCTGGCAAGAGTATGATACCTCTCTCCAATGTAAGATTTTCCCCTTAGGGAAATAAGATGTTGGACACTATAATTGATCACATAGTGTATGTCGGTTATAAGAACCTCCCTACTAGTAAAGATAATAGAACAGCTTTTAAAAGAATTCCCAAATAGAAAAGCTTTTACTAGAATTTCCTACAGTCTAACAGAAAAAAATTACAGATAACAGTTCAGTTTTTAGACTTGAAATGTGATGGCTCACCAGTTTTAAATAGTATGTTTTATTAGTCATGATCTATGATTTTTATCTTTTAGTTATTCTAGCCATGTGAGTCATTACATACAGCATGCATATTCTATGAATTTTGATAACATTGAGATATTAATTTTACTTATGAATTCACCCCCACATGCTCAGTACATCCTCGAAGTAATCCACATATATGTCTATATGCTACATTATTTAATAATGTAGGTTTAGTTGCTCAGTCTTAGCAGCGTGAGTGATTTCAGGCATCTCTATCTACATCCCAATAGCTGATGAGTCCTCATGGTTTGGGGGCCCATTTATACAGATTTCCATCTTTTATAGTATTTGATTAGTTAATTTTAGTTTAGTCTGATTCATTGGGTGTCTGTCCCAATGGCTCTCTAGTTCTTAGTAGTAGAGGCTTGTCAGACTACTAGCTATTATTCAGACTTTCACTAGTAGTTGTTTAGACAGTATATTTAGTTTATTTCAGAATAGTTTTAGATATAATCCAATATTTTTACTTTATTAATAGAATACGTAATATCAAACTTCACTCTATAGGGCAACTCAAGAGGAATAATAGATCTTTTCTCGATGGTCTCAATATACCCTAAATCTTCCTTTGTATCATCATACGCTATCAAGAACAGAAAAGCTAGGGGTTTTTGTGGTCTATATTAAGGTTTATGCATACCACAAATATGGAAAGGATGGAATTTGTTGCCTACTAGCTAAAGAATATAGCATACCAGTGGTATAAGGAATAGGATAGGGTAAGGGGTGATCTTGATGAGTCATCTCTATTGAATACTTTCTCTAATGTATTTCTAGACCACTTCTTTTCTTAGGAATTGAGGGAAATAAAAGTGAAGAAATTTATTAATCTAAAATAGGAGAAGATTTAAGTCAATGAGTATGCCTTAAATTTTTTCCAGTTGTCTTGGTATGCTCCTGAGATAGTGTCTGATGTGAGGGTTTAAATGATGAAGTTCGCATCGAGACTATTTCATGAGTTGATCCTTGAAAGCAAGGCTACATTGCTGACCAAGGACATGGATATCTCTAGGTTGGATATTCATATGCAATAGGTGGATGGGGAAAAGAAAAAGTAGGCTGAGATAGAGGAAAGGCCGGCAAAGAATTTTAGGCTTTTTTATCAAGGTGGTAGGCAACAGAAAAGTAGTAGAGATAGTGGTAAGTGTCCAAAGAAGAAGTAAGGAAGTTCTGGTTCTTTCTCCACAGCTAGTGCTCCCTACCTGAAGATACTGAGAGATAGGCGTCATTAGGGTAGTAACAATTTTAGGGCATAGGCTGCCTAATCTCAGACTAGTGAGGCTCAGTCTGCTTTATCATGTCCTTCTTGTTGGTTTTATAATTAGTTGCATTGAAGTGTCTATGATGAAGGGAGGGAAAGGTGCTTCAAACATGGTCATCTAGGTCATATGCTTAGAAATTATCTAGTTGGTAAGGTGTCTTCAGGAGCAAACAAAGTTTTGGTTGCTTTATCTTTGGCTCCAGCACCAAAGGGTGCACCATCTAGTTTCGGCACTGGTCAGAATGGTCTTTATGCTCTAAATACCCAACAGGAGTCTGAGACATCACCTGACATCATGAATAGTATGTTGCAACTCTTTTCTCACAATGTATATTATTTACTTGATTAAGGGTCCACACTCTATTATGCGCCCCCTTTGTGGCTATGTATTTTGGTTTTGGTCCAGAGTGTGTTTCGGATCCTTTTTATGTTTCTACCCTAGTAGGTGACTCTATGATTGCTAAAAGAGACTATAGGGGGTATCTGTTGGTAGTAAGGAGACTTTGGTGGACTTTTATAAATTAGATATAGTTGATTTTGATGTTATTATGGGAGATTGATTGGTTGCACTCATGTTATATGTCCCTAGATTGCCTAACCAGTAGGGTTATCTTTAAATTTCCTAATAAACCTATTATTGAATGGGGGTGGTTCCCTAGCTCCTACAAGGAAGTTTATATAATATCTTAGATCTCGGAGATAAATCTCCAAGAGGTGTCTCTATCATCTTGTATGGGTTAAAGATTCTAACTCGGATGGCCCTTCTTTATATTCGGTTTTGGTGGTGAATAATTTTCCTGAGGTCTTTCTTGATGACATTCCTAGTGTTCCTCCAGAAATGGAGATTGTGTTTGGGAATAATCTTGTCCTGGACACTAGTCCAATTTCTATTCCCCCTTATAGAATAGGCCCGACTGAGTTGAAGGAACTAAAGGAGCAGCTTAAGGATCTGTTGGATAAGGATTTCATCCATCTTAGTATGTCCTTGTGGGGGACACCATTGTTATTCATGCATAATAAGGATGGTTCCCTTCTGATGTGTATTAATTACTAGCAATTGAATAAGGTGACGGTTAAGAATAAGTATCCTCTCCCAAGGATAGATGACTTGTTTGATCAGTTACAGGGTGCCAAATCCTTTTCTAAGATTGATCTTTGTTCTAGGTATCATTAGCTTAAGATTAGGGAGGCGGATATACCTAAGACAACTTTTCATGCTTGGTATGGGCACTTTGAGTTCTTGGTAATGTCGTTTGATTTGACCAATGCTCCTGGGGCATTCATGGATTTGATGAATAGGGTCTTCTATCAGTTTCTTGATCTATTTTTCATTGTGTTCATTGATGACATTTTGGTGTACTCTAAGAGTGAGGTGGATCATACCAATCACCTCTGTGTTGTGTTACGGACTCTGAAACAACAATAGTTGTATACCAAATTTTCTAAATATAAATTTTGGTTGAACGTTGTCACTTTTCTAGGGCATATTATTTCTAGTGAGGGAATCATGGTGGATTCATAAAAGGTTGTGGTGGCTATGAAATAGACTAGACCCACAATCCCAATAGACATTCAGAGCTTCTTGGGTTTAGCTGGCTACTGTAGGAGGTTTGTGAAAGTTTCTCAATGATAGCTGACCCGTTGTCTAAGTTGACTCAGAAAAAGGAAAAGTTCTCTTGGTCTGATGCTTGTGAGGGTAGTTTTGAGAAGCTAAAGGATAAGCTAACTTTGGCTTTGGTTTTGACCTAACCTGAAGGCACTGATGGGTTTGTGGTATATTGTGATGCATCCCGTATGGGACTTGGTTGTGTTCTAATGCAGCATAGTAACGTGATAGCCTATGCTTCTAGGTAGTTAAAGGTACATGAGTGGAATTATCCTACTCATGATTTAGAGTTGTTAGTTGTGGTGTTTCCATTGAAAATCTGGCGGCACTATTTGTATGGGGTGCAGATGGACATCTTCTCAGATCATAAGAATCTACAGTATGTGTTCACTCAGAAAGAGCTTAACCTCAGGCAAAAGAGATGTCTTGAGATTCTTAAGGACTATGATATAAGTCTTCACTACCACCCAAGTAAAGCTAATGTGGTTGTTAATACGCTTAGTTGGTCGTCCATCAAGACTCTAGCTTATGTAGATAAGGAAAAGTGGGAATTGGTGAGGATATTCACTATTTGGCTAAGCTGAGAGTTCGGCTCTTGGACTCTGAGGAAGGTGGTATGTTGGTACAGGAGGTGGTGCGGTAGTCTTTTAGTGCAGAGATCAAGGAGAAGCAAATGCTAGATCTTGTGTTGATGGAAATCAAGAGTGATGTAGGTTGGCAAAAGGTGATGATATTTGAGATTAGTGGTAATGGTACCTTGCGGTACCAAGAGAAGTTATGTGTTCCTGATGTCGATGATTGTGAGAAAGGATATTGTCTGAGTCGCATGAATCGTGCTATGTCATTCATCCCGGTTCGATAAAAATGTATCATGATCTCAAGTAGATGTATTGGTGGAGTGGTAAGAAGAGGAATGTGGTTGATTCTATGGAAAAATATATGGTGTGTTAAAAAGTAAAAGTTGAGCAAATGAGGCCTGGATGCTTATATCAAGAAATTGAATTGCCAGAGTAGAAATAGGAAGTAATCAGCATAGATTTCATTACCGGTCTCCCTCGATCTCAGAATCAATATTATTTAGTTAGGGTCATCATAGATAGGATGACAAAGTTGGCTCACTTTTTACCAGTGGAAACTAACTTTTCGGCTAAGGATTATGCGAGGTTGTATCTTCATGATATTGTGAAGCTGCATGGGGTACCTATTTCTATTATCTCTGATCATGGTATGTAGTTATTATCTCACTTCTGACGGTCATTTCAGAAAGGTTTGGGCACTTTGAAGATCAACTTATACAACAATCCGTGTTACTCTCCAATGTCTCCAGTGATCACGCAAGCAATGGTAACTAACGCCTCGTCTAAGGAGGAGTAGCTTGCGAATTTATCAAAGGAGATTGAGGGTCTGACCAAATATGTTCAGAATTAAGATATGCAGATTTATAAGTTGGTGGATAGGATGGATGTCCTGATAGACAGAGATTCTAGACATGCACCTAGAAAAGCTACAGAGGATCACAAGATAGAACATCCTGTGAAACAAACACCACCAACTACAGAAGTACAAGTTTCTTCTGAGGTAATTACGCCATTTGATCAATTGATGGAATTCATTGAAGAGGCCCTCAAAGACAAGTATGATGTCACTACTAATTCTTCCCTAACATACGCCAATCCCTATACCACAAAGATTAGTAGCTTAAAAATGCCTACAGGCTATCAACCCCCCCCCCCCCCCCCCCAATTTTAAAAATTTGAGGGAAAAGGGAACCCAAAACAACATGTCGCACACTTTGTTAAGACATCTAATAATGGTGGAACTTAGGATGACTATCTTTTCAAATAGTTTGTTCGTTCCCTAAAGGGAAATGCCTTTGATTGGTATACAGACCTTGATACTAACTCCATCGATAATTGGGAGCAATTAGATCATGAGTTTCTAAATCACTTTTATAACACAAGGCATATAGTGAGTATGGTAGAGATCATAAATACGCGACAAAGAAAATACGATCCAGTCATTGACTTCATCAATTGATGGAGAAATACGAGTCTAAACTGCACAGACAGGCTCATTGAAAACTTTGCAATAGAGATGTGCATCTAAGGAATGCACTGGGAGCTTCTCGATATCTTGCAAGGCATTAAGCCTAAATCCTTTGAAGAGTTAGCTACTTGTGCTCACGATATATAGTTGAGCATGTCTTCTGCTGGAAAGGGAGTAGCACCTATCCATGACCCCCAAAGGGGAAAGGATAATAAAGAACCCAAAATATGGGGCAAGTTTATCCCTAAAAGTGATAATAAGTAATTCATGAATATTGACGTGTCTCCTGTGAAGGTCACCACGAAGGTGAGTAAGAAGCAAAGTATGAAGATGACTTCTAGAGCACATCCAAATCAGAAGTTAACTTAAAGGAGATGCAAGAAAAGGAACATCACTTCCTTGATTCTGATGTTGTTGAGATTTTCAATGACCTCATTGAGCATAAGCTCATTGAACTCACGAAGATGAAGCGAACTGACAAAGCTGGAAGGACTAATGACCTAAATTATTGCAAGTATCATAGGCTTGTGAGTCACCCTCTGGAAAAGTGTTTTGTCTTTAAAGACAAAGTCATGCAATTGGCAAATGAGAAAAAGATCTTCTTCGATGATGAGTCGCCAATTCTCATTATATCTCTATCACTTATGGCTCATTCAATCCAGTTCAAATATGCATCGAGGAACATAAGAAAGAACCATTAAAGCATGATAAGTCTTTGTTTGATGAAGATGATGATGAAGGTTAGACTGTAGTGACAAAGAGCAGACACAAGAAGACAAGTCTATGAAAAGAGTCATCCGAGCAGCCAACTAGAAGGAGTATGGTAAAAAAACCAACAAAATAGAGGTTGGTTGAGCATCTAAAGAAGATAAGGTTAATGGAGCGTCACCACCAAAAACTATGGTGTCCAGTAATGTTGAAAGAATTCTTGCCAAGTTGGTTTCGTGCGAAGACTGCTCAAGTCAACCTTGAGGCGTCTTATTTTAATACAGCCAAAGAGGAGGCGATGGGTTAAAATCTATCCATGGAAGTTACTTCTTCTTCTTAAAAGCTTGTTGAAACTCTTGGACAAAAGGCACATGTATGTGATACCAAAATCACATTTACAAATAATGATCTTCTTCTTGGAGGAACCCTACATAATTGTCCCTTGTACATGGTAGGTCAAGTTTTAGGAAAGAAGATAAATAGAATCTTGATTGATGAGGGATCTATAGTCAACATCCTGCCTATTTGCACAATGAAAGAACTTGGCATTGCTACTGATGAACTAGCCGAAAATAGTACAATGATCTAAGGCTTCAACCAAGGGAGCCAGAGGGCCATGGGATCTATCAAATTGGGGATTCATATGGATGATTTTTAATCAAGTGCATTGATGCATATGATAGATTCCAAAACTTCATGCAATATATTGCTTGGTAGGACTTGGGTATACAAGAACAAAATTATCTCATTCTCTTACTATCAATGCTTGAAGTACCTCGAAGGCGGAGTGGAAAGAAAGACAGTAGTTGATGATAAGCCATTCACTGAAGTTGAATCATACTTTGTTGATGCAAACTTCTACTTGAAGAACTATGTCGTGAATGATAAAAGGGTTGATTATCATACTTTGTCATGATTATCAAAAAAGCCACCACCAAGAAGCCTCTCTCCACTACGACTAAAGAAAATGTTGCACCTACGAAAAAGAAAACAACTCTTATTCTTCTCTACGTACCTAAGGTAAAGAAAAAAATCATTTATTTGATACCAAAGATAATATGCTAGGAGGGATAACTCTACCTATCAATCGAATTGACGAAATAAACCCATCCTCAGGGATACTGGGAGAACATGTGGCACAAAATTGGCCATAAGAGATAATATTCCTTATGAAATGTACAAAAGAGAGCTTCAATCCAAATGCATACAAGCTATTTGTAAAGGATGGATATAATCTTAATGAGCCATAAAGGTTGGGAAGACTTCCATCGGAAGGTACAACCAAGCAGGCACGTGAAGGCCTAGGATACACGCAGCCACTTCCAATTCGCATGTCCATAAGAAGGGTAATTAGTAACTATATTACTTTAGAAGAAGAGTCTAGTGCATCCAAAAAAAGGCCTTCTATCTTTGACCGACTTGGAGAATCAACCGCAAGAACTTCAGTGTTTAAAAGGTTGAGTTCTCTAAATAAGAAGAGAAATAACAAGCGTTGAAGAAGTTATCGAACTACGATAATACACTCTTCACATAAGATCCAGAAGGATTTCCAAAGTTTGATTTTTTCTAGAATGAGACGGTAGATGAAACTAGTGGTTTCATGCAATAAGGTGTTAAAAAATAAGGCTCATACGGTGGTTTATTCCAAGAAGCATGAGTAAGATGAATAAAGTGTTGGCTCTTTATATCCTATTACAACCCAAAATGAGAATGATATCTTATCTCAAAGAAAGGTTGACAAAGAGATGGAAGATACTTTTTGGTGTTACCACATATCCATCAATGATGATGATCTGCAAGAGGAGAAAGATGTTCCAGATGCCCCATCACAACTTAAAGAGGGAGTGAAAGCCATAACAGATCCTTTAAAGAAAGTTAATCTTGGAACCAATGAAGGACTAAGACCAACTTACCTGAGTGTGTTTCTAGAACTGAAGGAGAAAATTGCTTATACGAATATACTCAAAGAATATATGGATTTCTTCGCTTGGAATTATAAGGAAATACCTGTCTTAGATCCAAAAGTAGCAGTTCATCAGTTGGCGGTCAAGAATGGTGCTCATCCTGTTAAGTAAGACCAAAGGCACTTTAGGCCAGAGTTGGTTCCATTGATAGAAAATAAAGTCAATAAACTCATTGAAGTTAGCTTTATTTGAGAAATTAAATACCCCATATGGATTTCAAGTATTGTTCTGGTACGAAAGAAGAATTGCCAAATTCAAGTTTTTGTCGACTTTCGGGATCTCAACAAATCTTTTCCTAGAGAAATTTTCCAATTCCCATACCATAGTTGATGATTGATTCCACCACTAGTTATGAGGAAATGTCATTTATGGATGGCAATCAAATCCATATGGCGCAAAAGATGAAGAGCTCACTGCATTCCATATGCCCAAAGGTATTTATTGCTACAAGGTGATACCTTTTGCTTTAAATAAAATTGGTTCCACTTATCAAAGAGCTATGCAAAACATATTTGATGGTCTACTCCATAAAAATGTTGAATGCTATGTGGATGACACAGTGGTAAAGTCAAGAAAGAGATACGACCACTTAAAAGACTTGAGAATGGTATTCGAGTTGCTTTGAAGATACAAACTTAGGATGAATATATTGAAATATTCCTTTAGAGTTAATTCTAGAAAGTTCCATGGATTTATTGTACGACATCGAGAGATTGAAATTGATCAAGCCAAGGTTGATGCGATTTTAAAGATCTTCGAGCCTCAAAACATTCATGAGTTAAAAATCCTTCAAGGAAGGCTAGCATATTTATAGAGGTTTATCTCTAACTTTGCTGAAAAATGTCAAACATTCAGCCGAATCATGAAGAAGGACACTTCCTTTGAATGGGACAAAGCTTGTAGTAAGGCCTTGGAAAGTATCAAATCATACTTGATAAAGCCTCTGGTTCTTGCGGCACCCATACCTGGGAAACCATTGATACTATACATCGCGGCACAAGAGAGGTCAGTTGGAGAACTACTGGCTCAAAAAAATAGTGAAGGCAAAGAAAACCCTCTTTACTATCTGAGCAGAATGATGGCACCAAATGAGCTGAAATATTCTCCAATCGAAAAGTTGTATTTGGCATTGGCCTTCTCAATTCAAAAGATGAAACACTACTTTCAAGCTCATGTTTTCTACCTTGTGTCTAGGGAAAATCCTATCAAGTTTGTAGTGTTAAAACTAGTCCTTAGTGATCGACTTTAAAGATGGTACCGTTAATTTCAATAGTTTGAGATTGTGTCTCCAAAAGGTTGTAAAGGGACAAGCATTGGCTGACTTCTTGGAAGACCATCCGATACCTGATAACTGGGAACTGAGTGATGAACTTCCTTATGAATATGTAATGGTTATTGAATCCATACCCCCGTGGAAGATGTACTTTGATGGTGTCGCACATTGAGAAAGATCTGGTGCTGGTGTGGTGTTCGTATACTCTTTTACCCTAATAACCCATTCCTCTAATAATGTTTCTAATTATCAGGAGTTAATATTTGGACCTGAGATGGAAGTTGACATGAAACAACAACAATTACAAGTCTTTAGTGACTCCCAATTAGTGATCAAGCAGCTTTTGGGAAGCTATGAAGTTAGAAATCCTGGGCTACAACCATATCATGATTATGTGCAGAAGTTAATGGGGTGGCTTGGTAAAGTAACCCTCCAGCATATGCCAAGGAAAGAAAATAAGTAGACTGATGCCCTAGCTACTTTGTCCTCAACCCTAACTCTTCCAAATCTGACGCGAGTTACTATCCGCCAAGAATAGGTAGTACCTCTATCGAAAGAGGATGAGGATATAGAAAATAAGGTTGAATACCTTATCGCCTTTTCTAAAGCTATAGAGGAAGATCGGCGACAGCCTATCATTGATTTTCTATGTTATGGGTACTTCCAAAAGAACTAAGGAGAAGGACTGACATCCGTCATCGTGCACCTCGCTTCCTTTACTACAAAGACACACTGTACAGAAGATCACTCGAAGGAGTACTCTTACGATGTTTGGGAGAGAAAGAAGCAATTCAAGCTTTCCAAGAAGCACACTCGGAGTTTGTGGATCACATCAGTCTGGACTGAAGTTCAATTTTAACATTAAAACGATGGGATATTATTGGTCAACAATGGTGGAAGATTGCTTGGACTATCTAGAAGATGCAAAGCTTGTCAATTCCATGTGAATTTCATATATCAACATCCTAAAGTATTACACCCAACTGTAGCATCCTGTACATTCTATGCTTGGGGAATGGATGTTGTTCGGCCACTACCAAAATCTTCTAGTGGATACTTGTACATCTTGGCTGCAATAGATTACTTTTCAAAATAGGCCGAAGTTGTTGCTCTCAAAGAAGTAAAGAAAGAGAATGTTCCAAATTTCATTTGAGTGAATATCATCTACCACTTTGGAATCCCTCAATACATAATAACTGACAACGGTAAGCCATTTAATAACAAGTTGATGAACAAAATTTGTGATCTCTAGCCGAAGTATTTAATAAGACTTTATGCAGCTTTTTGAAGAAAGTCATCTCCAAATCCAAATGGGACTAGCATGAGCAAATGGAACAAGCTTTATGGGCATATAGAATGACTTAACACACACCGACGCAAGCAACCCCATACACACTTGCTTTTGGAGTTGAAGTAGTCCTTCCACTTGAGCGTTAAATACCTTCTTGGAGACTGGCTATTCAAGAAAGACTCATCAATGAAGAAAATGCTAAGTTACGTCTTGCAAAGTTAGAAGCTCTTGATGAGAAGAGACTAGAGGTTCAATAAAATCTTTAATATTACTAAGCTCATCTATCTCGTTCTTTCAACAAAATAGTTTGCTTGAGGTGCTTTTAAGTAGGAGATAAATTCATTGCATTAGGGAGACCCACTATCACTTCTCATAAGTAGGGGGAAATTTACCCCAAAGTGGAATGGACCATATGTCGTACAAGAGCCATATTCAAATAGTGCTTACAAGTTTGTCGATGCAGATGGCGTGAAGATTGGCCCTATCAACGCCAATTTCTTGACGAAGTACTACCCTTGAAAGAAGATAACACTCCTTCAGGCACAAATATAAACTACATGTTCACTCTTGGTCCGTAAAAGTATAAACTGTGTACTGCTAAAAAAAGGAAAGTCGGCTAGGTTGAAAACCTCAAAAGATGAGGTCTAGGCAAAAGTTAGGATGAATAAAACACTCACCCCAAAACTACATTGTGACTTGATCCTTTTCACTAAGGTACACAGGTGCTTGGAATCTCATTCTAGGTTCAGTTGCATGTGTGTCAAAAAAAATATGTTCCTACAGCATCCACCATATGGATACCAAGTATGAAAATATTCTAATTAAATATTGGACTCACTCCAAGTATTGGTGGCTCAGTAGGGGAAAACTCCAATGAAATATGATATTCGTTCACATAAGATGAAATATGTTCCTACAGCATCCACCATATGGATACCAAGTATGAAAATATTCTAATTAAATATTGGACTCACTCCAAGTATTGGTGGCTCAGTAGGGGAAAACTCCAATGAAATATGATATTCGTTCACATAAGATGAAGTTTCCAAACTCCCTAAATTTGGAAATTGAACGGCTCAAAATGCCAAATTTGGGAGTGAAAGTTGACAAAATCTCCAAGTCTTCAAATCAAGGCCTCCAAAATTTATTTCTTAAGGTGGACAAGATTTGTCCCTTTAAACCTGCTAGCCTCTCACGAGCTTATCCTTAAAAGAATCTCAAAACTTCCATGCCTTAAGGTAGACAAGATTTTTCCCTTTGCATCTTAAGTTGGTCTCTTTTGTGAAATTATTCTTAAATAAATCCCAAAATTTTCAGGTCTTAAGGTGGACAAGATTTGTCCCTTTGTACCTTAAGCTGGTCTCTTTACGGATTTATCTTTAAAAAAATATAAAAAGTTTCCATGCCTTAAGGTGGAAAAGATTTGTCCTTTTGCACCTTAAGCTGGCTTTTCACAGGTTCATCCTTAAAAGGATCTCAAAATTTGCATGCCTTAAGGTGGAAAAAAAATTCTATTTGAACCTTAAGCTGGCCTCTCGCGGGTTTATCTTCAAAAGGATCTCAAAATTTTCATGCCTTAAGGTGGACAAATTTGTCTCTTTACTCCTTAAGCTAGCCTATTAAAAGGATCTCAAAATTTCCATGCCTTAAGGAGGACAAAATTTGTCCCTTTGCACCCTAAGCTGACCATTGAAAAGGGCTCATACTTAAAGAAGACCATTGCATAAATGCATCGGTGAAAAGGCCTACACTTAAAGAAGACCATTGCATAAGTGTGTCGGTGAAAAGGCCCCTACTTAAAGAAAACCATTGCACAAGTGCATCCGTGAAAGGGCCCATACTTAAAGAATACCATCGCATAAATGCATTAGTGAAAGAGCCCATACTTAGAGAAGATCATCACATAAATGCATCAGTAAAAGGGCCCATACTTAAAAGAACACCATTGCACCATCTTGAAGTCAAATTGGTCGGTCTTAGAGTGTACGAAGACGAAGTTAAACTATCACACCCTAAACCGATTGTTGTAAAGCCACCATCTTAAAGTCAAATTGGTCGATCTTAGAGTGTACGAAGGCGAAGTTAAACTCTCGCACCCTAAGCCGATTGTTGTAAAGCCACCATCTTAAAGTCAAATTGATCAGTCTTAGACTATACAGAGGCGAAGTTAAACTCTCTCACCCTAATTCAATTGTAGTAAAACCACCATCTTGAAGTCAAATTGGTCGGTCTTAGAGTGTACTGAGGTGAAGTTAAACTCTCACACCCTAAGCCGATTGTTGCAAAGCCACCATCTTGAAGGGATAAAAGTGATAAAATAAATCACTTAGCGGTCAGCGACAACTACACTGGGCCTTCAGCTCGGACAAATACAAGTTGTTGCAGTGGATTGTAAATTTCAATAGGCCATCATGTGTATTTATAGAGTGAAGAGTCAGTGGTTGCATCCTATTTCAAGTAAAATTAAGAAAACATAGCAACAAAAATATGGCATGTTGTTAGAATTTTAATAGGTAAAGGAAAGAAAGTAGCGGGCCCACAATCTTGAGAACAAAGCTACTACATAATTCTATTTTAAAACAAGTATAAAACAAAAAGGAAAAAGTAGTACATGCACGTGGACTTGTAAAAATTAAAGAAAAGAAAAAAATGGAATACCCAGTTTATCCTTATGTGATATGGCATATATAGGTCCATAATTTTCTTGGGGATAACTACATAACTTAGCAAACATAGACTCTAATTATCATATCTAGCCTAAGTTTCAATTAAATACAATTCATAGACCCCTCTTGCCTATTAATTATTCCTAATTATAATTAATAGTCTCTCTCAGGTGTTTTCTCTTTTTCTTTATTTTTTATTACTCTCCCTTTTTTTCTCATTTTAAAATTTTTTCTTTCTCTTTTTTTGTTTTCTCTTTCTTTTTTGTTTTTCGTTTTCTTTTTTTTATTTTTTCTCTTTCTTTTTCCTTTTTATTTTCCTTTTTATGTTTTCTCCTTTTTTTTATTTTTTTTCTCTATTAACTATTACTCTCCCTTTTTGTATTTTTTTCTCTCATTTTTTTCCTTTTCATTTTTTCTCCTTTTCATTTGTGCGAACTAGCAAACACAAAAACAAGTGTGAACTATAAAATATAAATACAAATGCGAACCATAATATACAAAACAAGTGCGAACTATAAAATACAAATACAAATGTGAACTATAACAAACAGATACCAGTGTGAACTATCATTTGTATTATTTAGTTATTGAAAAGGAATGATTGATTTTCTTTCTACGAATATTTGCTTATATTTATTGATACGAGTAGTATTTATTAATACAAATAAATATAATTTGAATTTTTATACAAATACATATTGTATTTGTATTTGTAAAAGTATTTGTTTGTAATTGTATTTGTATCAAGTGATATTTATTTATTTACAAATATGAATGATAATTTTGACATGCCAATACAAAATGGTACATTTGTATCAAATGATACATTACATATTTATATATTTTAGGATCAAGAAAATACAATTAATGCATTTTCTTGTTTGTATATAAATACAGATGATAAATTGTATATAATCACGGTTAAATACAATATGCAATCAACCTACAAATACAAATACAAAATAATTCCTTAAAAATAAAAAGGCATCGACAAAAATAGAATACAAATACAAATATAAAGTAAATATACAAACATAATAAAATCACAATACAAATATAATCCAATATAATATACATTCAATTACAAAATACAAATACAAAACAGTTCTTTAAAATACAAGTGTGAATTATATAAAATATAAATGATGATGCGAACTAACAAATACAAATACAACTGTGAACTATAAAATATAATTTAAATGCAAACTTCAAAATACAAATACAAGCTCGAACTTTAAAATATAAATACAATTGTATCAATGAATACAAAAATATAAATAATTATGTGACTACAAATATGATAAACAATTGTGGCATTTACGTTGTCATCCATAACTTATTCTCGAGTAGTCATATTTTTCAAAAAATACAAAAAATATAAAATAGAACAAAAAAATGATAAAGAAAATAACTAAAAAAAAAAAGAAAGAGAAATAGAAGTTAGAGATAGAAGAGACAAAAAACAAAAAGGGAAAAGGGGAAAAAATAAAAATAGGACAAAATAGAAAAAAAGAAGAAAAAACGAGAAAAACGTGAAAAGGAAAAAATATAGAAAAATGAAAAAGAAAAAAAATTGTAGTGTTTTTGGCGAGACTAAATATGTAGTGTATTTATATTTTTTTATGAATATAGATCACTGAGTAAAAGTGAATACAACAACTGTGAATCGAATACAACGGCTATATAGGTGTTGTATTTATATGTTATCTGAATACAGATTATTGATAAAATCGAATACAACGGGTGTAATTGAATACAACGGCTATAAATGATAATTATGTAACATATGGTTATAGAAGGTGAGTTTTACATCAAAGTGTAGATATTTCCGAAAGATTCCCTTTTTTGTATCGAATATTATAGCCAGAAATATTAATTTATTACTTCAATTCTAGTCTCTGAGAAATTAAATATTCCGACAAGTCTTGAAGTAGGAGGCATTTTGTGGACAGTAAAATTTTATTAAATTAAAATCCGTACGAAATTTGGGTTATATTAAATTCAAAATATATTAGTCCCAAATAAATATTACGGATCAATATAATTGAATTAATTATTTAAGCTCAAACATGTATGGATTTAATTAAAGTTTAATTTTGATTGGGCTATCCCATTGATTTGGGCTACAAATGATGAACTCACTTTGTAAGCCCAAGATGTTATCTTATTCTAAAGGCCCAATTTGGTGTCGCATCTCAAATGACGTGGCATGTCAAGTCAAGTGAAGGAGCCAATAAGATCATGTCACATATCACAATGATGCAACATGTCCAATAAAATATAAAGCTCATCAAATGTGTCATGTCACTTAAATCTGATTTGTCAAAAGAAGTCCATCTTCATCATGACTCCTTCCTTCCTACAACTATAAATGGGATCTCATAATTCAGAAAACAGGACCAAGAACTCTAACAAGAAACAAAAGAAAGCTCGTGGATCAAACACCACAATTTCTCTACAAAGCTCAAGCACTCAAATCCAGTTCATCAAGATTCAAGATCAAAACTGCAAAATTCAAGAATAAGATTCAAGATCAAAACCGCAAAATTCAAGAACAAGCTCAAAAGCCCTTGAATTCAATCATAAGTCAAGATCAAGTCCATCAAATCAACAAATCAAGTTTAAATTCAATATCAAGTTTTAAGCTTTTGAATTTATATTTGAAAAGGCGAATCAAAGGATTCATAGAGATTGTAATACTGACATATTGAAATCAATAAATTGATTGTTATAATATTTTTCTTGTCTCGATTATTTATTATTTCTTGTCTCGAGAATTTTATTGTCCAACACGCACATTTTGCGCAACATTAATTGGCGATCTGTCAATTTTTCTCTTAAATCAATTTCTATTTTTCCTATGCATTTTTTTTGTAAATATCGGTACATTCGTTTATCCATTTTGAAATAATTTTTTTCAGAAAAAAAAGGTTATCTAATATGGTCCCTCAGTTTTTTTCATCGATTTTTTGTTTTTAGTTGTGCCAATTTGATAGTTTCTGTTATTTCTAATTTATTTTAAAGTTTGGTGTAGTTTTTTGAGATGTAATTTCAATTAATTTTTCAATATTATTTTAGCATCTAATATAAGTTTTTGTGTTACATATTTAGGATTTGACGTAACTTTCTTGAAATTTATAATTAAATATTATTTTCACATATTTTTTAATCTACTTCTTTGGAGATAGCGGTATGGACTGAGTACATTTTATCTTTTCCAGATCCCACTTTGTGTGAATGGAAATATACTGGAGTTTTTGTTGTTGTTATTGTATTGTTTTCACAGATTTTATAAATTTAACAGTCAGAATTCGATAATTTTTTTATTAGACACTAAAAATGATAATTTTTGATAAATTTTAAGGATCAAAATTGTTAAATGCATACTTAAGGGATCTGCTATGCTAATGTACGGCAAACATATTTGTGTTGCATATTTAGGATTTGATGCAATTTTTTTTGAAATTTATAATTAAATATTTCTTTCATAATCTATATCTATAATCTATAATAATAATAATAAAAAAAAAAATATGTCTCGCACGTGTAACGTCTGATTATTTAAAATCAAATAATTTTATCTATTACGTAGATTTTTAGTGACGTGTAAAAAGTTCAACTCACTTTTCGAAGATCATTCACATTTTAATATAATAATGTAAATATATATACATTTATTTTAGTGTAAGAACATATATATTTTACCTCCAGGAGTTTCAAGTGATTGATCGATTGTCACCTTTACGTTCACCATGCAGTACCTCTTTCCCTTATTGTAGAGGCTAAGAGAGGTACATCAATTTGAACCGTATTTGTTGTAAGATTATTTTTCTTTTTTCTTCTATATTTAAATTCTTTTCTTGTTTTTAAAGTCAAATCTTTACAAAATCATTGATTACATTCTTATTACGTACTTAAAACTTTTCAAATTTGATATTTTTTAAATTTTTCTTATTCTAACACTTTTATATTTATTTTTGGATTTTTCAAATCTTCCTAAATCAAATTTAGTTGATTTAGAATTCTTAAATTAATGAAAAGGTTTTAGTTGTCATTAATTTTGATGACTTCTAATAAGAAAAGATTTTGTCATAAATATATTTAATTAATTTTTAATGCTTAAATATTAGGAAAAATCATTAATTGTGGTGACTTCTAATAAGGAAAGATTTTACCATAAATATATTTAATTAATTTTCAAAACTTAAATATTAGGAAAAATCACTAATTTTGATGACTTCTAATAAGGAAAGGTTTTATCAAAAATATGTTTAATTAATTTTCAACACTTAAATATTAGAAAAAAATAGTGAAAAGACGATTTTGTCTAAAGTAAAGACTTTTAGTGAAGGACAAAAAGTTCAAATAATATTTCTAAGGCCCTTCTCACTTTTAATATATTATAGATTATAGATAGATTATAGATATAGATATAAATATAGATTATAGATATAAATTATAGATTATAGATATAGATTATAGATATAGATATAGATATAGATATAGATATAGATATAGATATAGATATAGGTTATAGATATAGATATAGATTATAGATATAGATTATATATTGTAGGTATAGATTATAGATATATAAATAATCATAACACAAATATGGTTCAAATTGATGCGTCTCTTTAGCCTGTGGCAATAAGGGAAAACGGAACTATATAGCAAACGCAAAAGTGATGATCCATCAACCACTTGAAACTTCTGATGGTAAAATATATATGTGCATATGTGTTTTTATTATTATATTAAAGTAGGGAAGATTTTTGAAAACTGATTTGAACTTTTACACTATTAAAAATCTCTGTAATAAATAAAACTATTTAGTTTTAAATAATCAAACACTACACGTGCAAGACACGTGCGAATTAAACTAGTTTTTATAAATTTAACAGTTAGAGTTGGATAAAATTTTTATCGAAGCCTAAAAATGTTAATTTTTGACAAATTTAAAGGATCAAAAATATTAAATGCATACTTAAGGGATCACTTATGCTAATGTGCGGCAAACATAGAACACCAAAATTATTATTCCCTCCGTTTAAAAAAGAATAACCTACTTTCCTTTTAAGTTTTTAACCGGAAAAAAACTATCAAGTTTGAAGCAAACGCTGCCTGGTCACAATTGGACCCACTTCGTTTGTATGCGGTGGGCCTCACTGTGCCTACTCGGTTAAATTTTTGTGTAAACAACATAAATTCCCTACCTATTGAAAATAATTACATAAAATCCCTTCTAGTTTTCTCTCTCCTGAATTTTACAAATATACTCATACATTAGGTTGTCCATCATACATAGCTCGAATGTATGATAAAACAGTTAATCCTATATTTAAGGTAAGATGATAAATAGAGTTTCCTACATTCATGGAAAGAGTAATCAGAAAAAATCTTCATTCCCTTAAATAAAGCCATTAATTACCAATAATTAAATTTTGTATGATTAAATACAGTAACTGAAATTTAAATTCAAAAAACCTCTGAAACATCACTGTTAGTTTTCCTCATTTTTTAACGACGTTTTTGAAAAAAAAAAAATCGTCTTCTTCTTTCTTCAATTCTCGAAAAAAATATATGAACATCCCCATATTGTTGCGTCATTTCGAAATTTGGGAGTTGAAAATTATTTATCAATCCTACAAAAGTGATGCAATTATTATTTTGGAAAGTATTAACTTTTTGAAATTGATTGCTACGATCGCGATGGAATTGAATAGTGATGAAGTTCGTAAAAAATTAAAATAAAATACGTTGTTCATGGTAATTCTTTCTGGGGCTGTGCTTTGTATTGAAGGTAGTGAATCTGATTCTGTTGTGTTAACGATCGTTGAAACGCAAAATCAGTATTTATTATACATTCCAGAATTTGATGTGAAAAACTTCATTACTGATTGCAAGAACACCAAAATAGTGGTTGACCAGCTTTATAAGGATAAGCAAACTTTGGTTGAGGTAATGGCAAAATATGCAATATCTAATGGCTTTAGCACCAAAGGTAAATGATCCGATAAACAAAAGTATGAACAAAAATATTATTTTAATTTATTTAAAGTTTAATAAATATTTTTTTGTAATAGGTATTTTGAACGAATTGTTGTTTGAGTGTTGTTGTCTATTTGTTGAAAGAAGTAGTCATAATGTATAAAATTTACTCATACATTCGAACGAATGTATAATCAGACCATAACAGAGATTTTTTTTTCATTTTAATTAAAATCATGAATTTTATATCTATATTCATACATTGATTAGTTTCAATCATGAAATTTATATCTATATTCATACATTAATTATGATTATTACTGCTCAGAATTATACAGGCCAAAAATCATTGTCAAGACATATGAACTCCCGATAGTTTCAATGCCAGGCATGAAAGATTGGAATGTTCCCCAATTTATTGACGATGAAGAAGTTTTGCCGCCCAAATACAAAAGACCTCCGGGTAGGCCGAAGAAAGGAAGACATTTGAAATCAAGTGAATTACTTTCTTCAAGTTCAAACTGTTGCGGTAAATGTGGACGTGCATGTCACAATCGAAGGACGTGTAATTTTTTTCCAAAAAAAATTTGAAGAAGATAATTTTTTTTTCTATATGCTGATGCTTAGATTGGTCTTGATTGAATAGTCATTTTACTTTTTTTATGTTGATACCTTGGAATTATTTTGAACTGCATTTTATATTATTTTTTAAATTTTAGATCTTAATAACAGTTTCGTCAATTTTCACAACAATGTGCTAGCTTTATTGTTTATGTATAATTAATTCTTATACATAGATCTCAATGTCATAGATTTGTCCGATATAATCTTTCTTATATCTGACCACATGTACAGTTTCATGTCAAAAATTTTAAAAAATAAATCCACACTCATGTATAGTATTTTAATGAAATTTAACTTTTTGGCTGTTTAATGTATGATATTTTTTTATACTTTATTTAAATGTTTGATTTTATAATTTTTGATATTTTTGTTTTTGTTTTTGACTTTTACTAATAAGTATGAGACTATGTTATACATAAATTTTTATGTATGATGTAAATTGACTTTGGTATAACTTCCTCTTATTAGCGTACAAAACAATCAAAAAGTAATAAAAATAAAAATACATTAACATTATGTTATAAATGTATGTTATAGTTTTATAATTTAGTTTGTTGTTTGATGTAAACATTTTTGTTATTTATTTTAAACAATATGTCTGATAATATGTTATACATGACTTTAGTTGCATGAGACACATGTTCAATGTATTAGACAGTACGTATAATCCAAACAATATATGTTATTAACTTATAAATGAACTTATGTACTGAAAAAAATTATACATTAGATAAACAATAAAATATTAATATGTAATTTATTGTTATACGTTAATCAAATTTTGTAGTAACAATGCAATATGTTGTACGTCATTGCAAAACACTTAAATAAAAGATAAGTATGTATAAGAAGATTTAGGACATCAATGAAACCTAAATTTAAATTCCAACAACAAAAAATAACATGTATTCAAACTGTCTAACATCAACGACTGAAACAACAAAATAGATATTTTCATGCAGAGTATTATAAATAAATATTACTCTAAAGTAACAACTGCATTTTCATAAATTGATTAGAGTCAACTATTCCTAGGACGAGGAGGATAGTCATTGTCACTTGTGTATGCTTTTTAGCCTTTGTAACTCCGTAATGCCATAACAAAGAAGCATAATGTGCACGTTGACTTTCAGCATCAAAATAACATGAATGCACGTTCAGACCTTTACTTAAAATTTCTACGTATGCAGCCATAAAGACGCCACAGTCTCTGATTTGAAAAAAAATTTATGAAATAACAGTCGTTCAATAATTATAACATTATTATACATGTTATAAAAATGTAAACCAAAATCACTTACAAACTATCAGACGTTTGTTGTGGTATGTTTTGAACTTAGTCCACATCTTATACAAAATAATTCTTTGTCTTCGCCAAAAGCACGGTTACATAAGCTACCCTTATGCAATGAGTGAGTCGGGACTTTGTCAATACGGTATTTCATTCCCTGAAAAAACAAAAGCATATTATAATTACACAACAGTTTCACATCTATGAGACAACTTATACATTTAAAAAATAAACTTCAGTAATGTATAATGCCATACTACACATCTAAATTTTTCACCTTAAACATGTATGACCTATATAGCTTGACAAAAGGTATAATGAAAACTTATGCAAAAATAAGATTTTCTAACAGTATAATACCACATAAAACAAAAAATGCATCTTATATGTAATAAGGACTTCTAATATATAACATATTAAAATATATATCTTCAGGATTATATTTACATTAGAATAAGTATACGGGCAACTTATACATTTAAAAAACAAACTGTAGTAATGTACAATGTCATACTACACATCTAAATTTTTCACCTTAAATATGTATAACCTATAAGCGACAGAAGGTATAATGAAAAATTATATAAAAATAAGACTTTCTAACTGTATAATACAACACAAAACATAACTAATATAATAAGAACTTCTAATGAATAACATATTGAAAATATATATCATTAGACTTATATTATACATTAGTCTTACAAAATAACTAATGTATAATGCCTGATATATTATATCTTATACTTTCAAATATAAACTTCAAGAATGTATAATGTTACACCATACATATAACATATTAACATTATACATTAGTTATCTATAAACTTGTCAGAATAAATAATGTAACCTTATACAAAATTCATAGATTATAATTGTATAATTCGACTAAATACAAAAACAACCTCTTCTATATATACAAAAACTTATATTATACATAATTGTGTTAAATAAAATAATGTATAATGTATAAAATCTACACCTTTGAATGCGATGACAAGTAATTTATTCTCTACCATAAAACAAATAAGATAGGAGCAAAATTGTAAACACTATTAACTATAACAGTACATTTAATAAGTTAATAACAACAAACAACATATATGGAGACTGTTGAAGGGGAAAAGAGGACTTACTGTAACGTGCATCGGCAAGGTTACCATTAGGAACAAAATCGTAGATGACCAATTTCTCTTCTGTACCCCAATAGAATTCACGAATTGTAACCAAATTTGGGTACACCAATTTAGCAATTATCTTCACCTGATTCTCGAAATCTTTAAACTTTTCCATGCCACTTTCACCAATTCGTCGCACTACCAGTGTTGTCCCATCTTCTAGCACAACCTTATACATTATACTTGACCCACTAGCACCCAAAATGTAAGCAGATGCCTTAAGAAATGTCTCTAATTCGAGTTCCCTTTCTCCATCAACCATTACTAACACTACAAGAAAATGGCGAAATTGTGATAGAGATTTTAGTCACAAATTTGTCACAAATCATTGATTGTGATGGATTTGTGACCGAAAAATGTGCATCTCAAAATCTTTGGTCATAAAATCATTGTGACGGATTTAATTTTTGTCACAAAATTATTGTGACGAAACTGAGACAAATCGTCCGTCACAAATATAAATTCTTAAATTTGACTTAAATTCTGTCACAAATTTATAACAGGTTTTTGACAAAATATTCCGTTATAAAATAGTGACAGAATAATTTTCGTAACAAATTTTCAAACCTAGTCACCACAATTGTGACAATATATTTCATTACAAATAATTTGTGGCAGACTAATTTAGTCACAATATGACTCTTACCTATATTAGAAACAAACTTAGGATAGATTGTGACAAACTAAATCTGTCACAAATTTTATTTAAATTTTTAATTTTAATAAATCTATCACAAATTTTATTTGAATTTTTAATTTTAATAAATCTGTCACATTTTATTTGAATTTTTACTTTTAATAAATAATAATAATTACGAAATACTATGCTCTCTCTCACACACTATATATATAAAAAATATAATACAAGCTTTATAATAAAAAACGTCTGAAGTTAATTAAAACATGCAAAATCACAACTTCAATAAGCAAAAGTCTACCAATGTTTAAAATTTAAAGCATACAACTATCCAAAAAAGTGTGACAATGTTCAAGTCGACACTTCAAGTAACTAAAGTCTCAAAATATTAAACACTTAAGCATTAGATGAGTCCCTATTAGGGAGAGTAGGATTACTAAATGAGCGAGAAGATAATGTCATATCGCTCATCATGCGAGACCATTGCTCCTCCATAGATTTGAATCGATCATCACTTTGTTGCGTCAAACGGGAAACCTCTTGCTCTACTCGTTGCTGCACCTCCAACTCTACACGCTCTTGAAGAACTCTCTCTTGATTTTCTCTCATATACGATACCTCTTTCTCAAGTATTTTGATGCGCTCTTTGACAACATGATCGGACACTACAGGAAAATTGCATGTCATATCTTTATATAAGGTTTAAGCTTGAAAGCCCAATCCATACACACGTGTTTTTCGCTCCACCCGCAACATCAAAGTATATGCGATTTATATCGAGTTCTTGATCTTCGGGTGCCCGAATCATCTGATAATCTTGAAAGAGCAGTAGCTATGACGGCCTCCATTTTATCCAAACAACAACAAATAATCAGCCACCAAATAATTAACTTTTCACAAAATATACATATTAAGCCACAGCTAATAGTTGACTAAACAAGTTGCACTAAAGAACCAAACAAAGTTTGCAGTGAACTACATAAACAACACCAAAATTTTAACTGAATATGCTTAAAAATACACAAACAGCAGGATAAAAAATTGCATAAAATCTTCGCACTACTGAACAAAAAAATCTGCAATGATTCTAGCATTCAAACTCCATCTGCGCGCAAAATTTCTAGAGCAAACTAGAACCAGTATTTAAATGGAGTTTGGATGATATCAAGTTTCAAAACATGTCAAAGAGCCTAGTGCAAGTCCTCCAGCTCATGTTCAAGATCCCAGAGTTTCAGAAATCATGAGCAGTAAAACTGGACAGTAAAACTGTAGCAAGACAATAAAACTGCATGAGAAGCTGCACCAATTATGCCAAAAACACACAAAAGTTTTGCAAAATTATACAAACAGCTACATCAAAAAGTCTACTCAAACCAACACAAATAGCTACACAATAAATTCGAGCTCCCAAATGATTTCCAACTCACAGGAATAAGATATCCCAATTGCACCTTAAAAATCATATGAGAGAGTGAGAGAGTGTGTTACCTGCAACATCCAACTCCACTACTTTTCAACTTCTGTAATGGTTATTCCACCCAGTGACATCATAGACCTAATGTCTGAGAACTAACGTTTACAGAATTTTACCCCCTACCTTGAGAAACTTAGATAATTTGTTTTCGATATACCCCGACTCGACTCACTTAAGTGTTGTCTATCAAAACCAAAAGTCCAATCAAATGAATAGCTTCAGCAAAACCAAAAAGTAGTTGTGATCATGAACTACTAACTTAAGTGTCACATTGACATTTTTGAAGAGTTCGAACAACATAAGTTTTGTTTATACGTACCTCTTCTCATCTGATCACCTACCATTATATCTGCACAGGTATCCAGCCCAAGAATCTGCAGATTACCTCAATAATAAGATACTCCTAATCCGAATCTTAGATGAACGGAAATATGACGATCTAACCTTAGGACCATAGCCGGTGACTAGACTTGATTCTTGGCCTGCAACTGCGGTAGCTTTCATAAATACATCTATCTCGGGATCTGGTTTGATTCCCAATTCCTTTTCGCGCCTTGACAGTTCTGCGAGGAGCTCATATCTCGTTCCAACTCCTAAACTACGTCAAGCAAAATCCAACGTCTCTCTGACTGTCATCTCTCCATGATGAAGATCATGCTGACTAATATAAGCACATGTCCGTTGAGGAATAAACTCTGACAGTTCATGACCACAATAACTGATTTTTCCAGCAACCTAAATAGACGAACTAATAGTTAGATATACATCATAGGGTAAACACTTCACGCCATAATTTCTCATTGTTGAAGATCACATGCTCTTACATCTTTGTCGGGCACTGCAGCAAGCGCCTTTAGCAATGTTTTCCACCTCCGGGAGGCCCAAGAAGTAGTGTCATCCTATAAGATACAACAAGCACAATGTACTTTTCTGAGACTCCATTCGACAGAAAACACTTTTCAAAATAAGAAGATTTCGGAAAGTTCAACAAATAGACTACAGATGGAATGGTCATTTGACGAAAAACACTTTTAAAAATAAGCAGATTTTTAGAAGCTTTCGCCAAACAGACTACATACCTTGATGGTTTTATTATTCCACTTACATCACGAAGTATCTTGACGACCCTTTTCTTCGATGGGACAATCTTGATTATTTCAAGAGCTCCCTATGACATTTAAACATACAAAAAAGAAAGAGTTCAATTAGAACAAGTACCTCACTTCGCATAGCGAAATTAAACAACATAGAACTTAAGTACAAAGATGATAGTTGCATTCCACAGTGTAGGTAGTGCTCTAGATCCAACATATGCATCTCCTTCAATCGAAAGATGCTACAATCGAACTTCAATTTTCGGAATATCAATCCCAACCCTATATCATGCAAAAAAACAGAAGAAGAAAAACCATCAAGACTCCTATTGAAATACACATAACTTGCACTAAGGATGTTATATCATTAGGATAAATAGCTGATTTCTTCCCATTTGTCTGAACCTCAATGGACAAGTACATGATAAAATAGTCCAGATTTGCACAAACTGACCACAGCACCAACGGAAAGTGAAAAAACTACTTTACCGATCAATCCTATCTCTTAGTCTAAGAAGAAACTTCTCATTATCTTGTTCCACAATCCTAAGTATACTTTCCATCAACTCCTTGCAATTCATATGTTGAAAGTCTCTCAATTGCAGCCCATTTTAGCTCATCTTCGTTGTCGTTTTCCCTAACATTTCCCTGAAAAACATCACCTCCTGGTGTAGTAAAAACTTCCCTAACACCTGCTGAAGTCCAGGTTCTTTCACTTGCTGATCCAAAACTCATTCTTAAAGACTTGGCCAATTCATCTTTGCTTATACTTGCTGACATTTTCAATCTTCTTTTGTAAAAAAACTCAAGAAAATGCACCTTTTTTTATATACATCAAGAAAGTTGAAGAAGAATGGGGACGAATTTAGCAAAATCTACAAAAGACTCAAAAATCATTTCCTATTCAAAGAATTCAAACCTATAAGCGAGATAATAATGGAATCAAAGTTTAGAAACAAAGAAAAATTTGAGCAAAATTTTTAAAAGACCTAAAAATTATTTACTGTCCAAATAATTCAAATCAATGAGCAAGATGGCATTGGAATCAAAGATGAGAAAAAAACTTCAAATCAAAAACTTACAGTTCAAATAGCTAACTGTGCAAAGCTAAATAAAGGTTTCATTCCATATCTATGTTAGAAATAAAAATAAGAACAACAAAGCCGGTTCACCATCATTTTTTGAGATGTAAAAAACAGAATTCGAGAAATATTACCTCAAGATGTTAAGAAGAACAACAGAATTTGAGATGGGCGTAGGACTTATTTGAGAAAAACTCGACTAACCGTCATTTTTTGATTTCTTCTCAAAACATAGTGAAGGGTTTGTTGTGCTGAGAATGAAGTTTTCGTTTGAGAAAAATGAGCCAGAAGGGTCTTCAAGTTGCCAATTTAAAAAGGGAACAAGTGGGTTCTCATAAACTTGTCCCCGTCCCTTATAAAAAATTAAGTTTCTTGGATAACTGGGATAATTGTTGGACAATTATATTAATTATTTGAACAATTTTACGTTGTTGTTGAACAAGTTCTCTTTATTGAATAGCTATGCCTAGTTGTTGACTATATGCAGTTATCGAACAATTGCGTTTAGTTGTTAAATAACTTGCGTAGTTGTTGAACAACTTTGGTAGTTGTTTGATAATTGCACCTAGTTATCAAACAATTAACTTGTTGGAACAAAAAAACTTTTAAAAAAATATTCAAAAAAGTTTTGTTTCTCTCACCTAATTTAAAAAATTTGGAAGACTTCCACTTAATTAGACAACTTGTTTGTCCTTTTTAATTCAAAGTCCCGTTTTGTTTGTAGAGGGTGAAGGGTTTACTCCGAGGGAAAAAGAAAAACTATAAAAAAAAATTGAGGGAAAATGAAAAGATAAAAAAAAAATTTAGAGGGAAATGAAAATGTCTCCAAATTCTGCTTTTGTTACGGAAATTAACCCATTAAATTTTAAAAAAGAATTGTTATTTTTTAAGAAAATTTTACTGTGACGGAATAAATTCGTCACAATTTTTTATTATATCAGTTACTTTTTTTTTTAAATTTTATTGTGATGGAATGTCAATCTGTCACAAATTTAATCACCGATTTGTGACTGAAAAGTATTATTTTTTCTTATCACCTCTATCTTGTGACAGAAATAGGTTGGTCACAAAAATTTAATTTCAAATTTGTCACAAATCTATTATTTTTAACTTTTATGTGAAAACTAAAAAATTTAAATTTTTATATTTATGCAAGAATGATCTGTTTGCTGCGGCTGATGATGACCCAATTGGGATTTTTTGTCACTTTCTTCACTTTTTGAATTGGAAGCTTCTAATAATTCGTCGTTAGCTCCTTGCCTTTGTTTTCTCAAATAAGTCCATGACTTTTTGATTTGGTGAGATTAAAAAAAAAAAAAAAAAATTAATGAATAAAATCAATAAGTTCAATTAATGTTTGAAAACTTACAATGGTAAACTCTAAGGGGTTGTTTGGTAGAGTATATAAGATAATACTGAATAGGTTGTATTAGTAATGTTGTGATTAGTAATGCAGGAATTAGTGATACAGAGATTAGTAATACTAGGATTATTTTTTATGTAGTGTTTGGTTTGATGTATTGAAAACAATATATATTGTTATATTTTAAAAAGAATTCTGTGCTGTACTATGTGTTTGTGTGATGTCTCGTGACTTGAGCCGGGGGTCTTTCGGAAACAGCCTTTCTACTTCATCAGAGGTAGAGGTATGGACTGCGTACATCTTACCCCCCCCAGACCCCACTAAGTGGGAATACACTGGGTTTGTTGTTGTTGTATTTTAAAAAGAATATTGTATGTTTACAAAAATACCCTTTGACATATTATAACTTTGTCTATTCTTTGCAAAACTTTTTTTTTAAAATAAAAAAAAAAGTAAAAATATAACTAATTATTTACTTTGGAATTTTAAGATTCAATCATTCACTTATATATATATATTTTTGTTATCTTTTCTTTATTTGTTCATCATTTTTTTGTTGTTTCCACTTTGTGATGTTCTTACGTTGGACGAAGATACGTGTAACTTTTGAACGAGACAATAGAATTATTATTGATATAAATTTGTGTTCCGTAGAGTGCATGTTAAAGCTAAGTAGAATTTTTTTTTTATTTATGATATCCTATTTACAGAATTAAAGTTTGTATGCAATCATGCAATTTATTTTCGGATTGCGATCAATAATTATTTTTTAAGTTAATGGAGTAGTTTTTTTATGACTAAAATTATTTGGAGGGATATTATTATCTTGATAAATTGAAAAGAAATAACTCACATTGAATAAATTGAAAAGATTGAGAAAAAAATTAAAGAAATTTGAGGGTATTTTTGTCTTGACACATATTTATCCATAGATTATAATCCATGGATTACTAATCCCACCAAGTTGGGTGTATTAGTTATACAACCTATAATACCATGTTGGGTGTATAACTAATCCATGTATAAGTTATACATAGTTTCAAAATTGCTACCAAACAATGTACTAAGTAATCCCATCATTTAATTCATGGATTATAAAAATAATCCATGCTACCAAACGGGTCCTAAGTATGATTGCTTGATTTTAGGCGTGCAAAAAGAATTCAATAATGAAGTATGAACTAATTTGTACTTTTTTAGATGTATAATATTAAGGAGAGAGAAAGTAAAAAAAAATTAAAGGAAAGTGAAAAAAATTAAAGGATTTGAGTAATTAATTTGGGATTTTGTAATTATTTTACTAGAATGAGATTTATTGTAATAAGTTAGTGTTACCTTATATATATATATATATATATATATACACGCTCCGACTCCATTATAATTTACATGCAGTCGTTGTACTCTCTATATATCTGGAAACATCTTAGAAGAAGCTCCAATCTCAGGCTCGTCGACTTTTTAGGAGTTTTACGTTATTTGTATCTTTGTGTTTCCACTTTTCACCCTTTTCTTTTTCTCATCATATGCTTTCTTTAATACATTATTTGTATCTTTGTGTTTCCACTTTTCACCCTCTTCTTTTTCTCAACATATGCTTTCTTTACGGTATCTATTTCGTTGTTTTGAAACATTGTATGTACGGTTTGTGATGTGTTGATTCTAAGGCTAATCACATCAGATTGGTCGGTTAGATGAATTATTTCACATAAGTTTCGTTCTATGGGGTTCATATGAGTCTAATACTTTGACAAAGTAGGGTTTTATGAAAAGTAACGGCACTCTAAATTCCAACAAGAAGCTTACAAGGAGGCATAAGACAGAGTTATGTAGTATCTGTTACTGGCATGTGTTACCGGCAGGAGGTGACAAGTATGCATGAAATTAGTTGAGGTGTGTGTCAAAGAAGGCCCGGACACTACGGTCATAAAAAAACCAAACAAAACCTACCAATTGTGGGACCCTATAGGTAGAGTTTGAGGAGGTTTATATGTTGGCAGACCTTACTCTTACTAGGTTTTACTAACAGAACCAAAAGGTGGGTGTATTTGACAATCATGGAACTTAATGGAAGAGTACAAACAATAAGTTAGTCCTAAGTCTAACGAATTTATGCACGGTTGGTGGATACTGAATTAATTATGCGATAAAGAATTTGGTCACGGTTTTGTCTCTTTGTAATGAGGTGGTGTTCTTCCGGATCTTTGAGGAGAATTTAAGATTTTGGCCAGCTGTGTGAGGAAATTGAATCAGCTCGACGTTGAGTTGTTCAAGAATGTGGCATTGTTTGAACACTTCCACATTCTCATTAGTTAAAAGGGGCTGTTGTCCCCTTCCTGAATTATGCTGGAAAATAGTCTAATTCATGGAACTTTGGATGTAATGGATATGCACAATAGCGATGGAAGTAGAAGCTCTATACAATTTTCAATTATCAATGTTGATATCCTGTGTTCTAGCTTTCTATAGTGTAGTTTTTGATTTTTTTCCCTCTTTTTGGTTTTTCAATTTAGCTTTTGAAATCTCTGTCTGTTATTGGTTACAAGAAAATGAGGGAAAAGTTGTTGAAGATTCTTTTATTGGTCATGGGATATTCGAATGAGTAGTACATTGTGGAACCTGTTTCCTTTGTTGATGTCCTTCACACCCCTCCCCCTCTCCAAACAAAAGATAGCAGCTTTGAATGATGGCCCTTCTGTTTAAAATGAAATATCAGTCATTTCGTAATGTGCAGTGATGGTGTTCCTGAATGTGTGCTCATGATTAGCTGTAACCGATTATTTGTTCTCTTGCTCTTCTCATTCCAGAATTGTATCGGTGCATGCAGTAGAAGCCAGTCCAGCAATCTATCCTCTCAACATGCCGAAAGATAGAAGAGTGAATTCCTTTTCCTTCAAGAAGTCAAGGACATCTCCTTACACTTCCATCTCAAAGAATTCTGACCTCAATTCCCAGAAATCTCTGCCAAAGGTTGTGAATGAGAGAGAATGGGAAGAAGCTAGGTGTCCAATATGTATGGAGCATCCACACAATGCTGTCCTTTTACTTTTTTCTTCGCGAGAGAAGGGTTGTCAGCCTTATATGTGCAACACAAGTAATCGACATTCTAATTGCCTTGATCAATTTCGTAAATCATCTACTGTAGGAGCTCAACAAGACGAAGGTAATGTATCAGGAGCTGTGTTTTGCAGAGGAAGTGGGGGCAAGCACTTTCAGGAGCAACAAGGTCTCATGTGCAACAGCAACCTGAGCTTGCCTGCCCTCTTTGCCAGGGACATGTCGAAGCAAAGGATGGATTGTTGTAAAGGCTGTTCGTAATTTCATGAGCTCCAAAACAGGAAGTTGTTCCCTGGAGATGTGCAATTTCGCTGGTAGCTATGCTGAACTAAGAAAGCATGCAAGGCATGAACATCCCCTATGAAAGGCCATCTGACGCCAACCCTATGCGGCAGTCTGAGTGGACAAGATTGGAGCGTCAAAGGGACTTTGAAGATGCATTCAGTGCATATCAAGCACCATGTGGTGATGACTTCCTAACAGAGCTATCTCTTGACAGTGGTCTATTTGACCTGCTAGATGGTTACTCAGAAGCTGTGGAGGGATGTGATGAAAATGTCAATATGTCACTGGATTTTGAATTTGAGCTCTCTTTCCTGAGTGAGTTCCCATTGGTGCCTTCGGCATGGGATGGGTCTCCAAGCTATGTTGGTGGGAGGAGCACCTATCGATCAGAGAGTGGTGCTAGATCACAAAACAGGAGATCTAGAAGATTGGCATCACGTTCTGATATCTACGAATGAAGGCCTACAGGTTCAAGAAGCAAAAATCTATCTTCACCGCGCACATAGTTATTTGATATGACATGGTTTTAGCGTATTCATGGTTAGACTTTAGGTTTGGCTTTTCGTTATTCATGTTATCTCTTGCACTCTTATTACTGACTGTTATATTCTCGGTCTGTGTCTTCCATTCTTTTCTGCGTAAAACCCAAATTCCAACTTCGCTATAACTACAATCTTTCATCTACTTGTGTTAGAAGATTGTGTGTTGATATGAAATTTATTTATTAGAGCGTATAATGGGATCCATTTAGTATCATCCTGCTTTTCCAGTCGACAATTCTATTTGCGGACATTGGGCACTGTCTTAGTGGCACTTCTGTTGCATTTTATATGACAAATTTTACTGAAGTTTGGATTTAATGTTCATTTAACTTGCAAATACTATTACATATAACAGAAAAGAAACTACTAAAATAATGGCTATAATGTCAGTTTGATGGGAAACACATCACAATCGAAGTATAAAAGTTGGATGGTAATATGAAATTGATTCTTGAAAGTTGTCACGGTGATCTGTTAGGAACCAAGAAACTCTTCAAACTTATGCAGTAAATTCCAAATACAACACAGAGAAACAATACACTTCGCTGCTATTTATTTCCATTAGCAAATAAAAGAAGTTTACAAATAGACAGACAAGATCTGAAAATAATAGTTCGGCCTACAACTAAGGTTTTCGTTGAACCTTATCCTCCAAATTAACTAGAGACCCAAAACCTACAGAATAAACTGTGTTTCTCCCCTCTATAATAATCTTAATTAACTTCTATGTTACTGCTAGAAATACATACAAATAGCAATAATTAAATAAAACAGTAACATTCACGCCTGATTTTCGCCCTTCTTCTTGCGTTTATAAACCTTAGTAACAACAGGTCTAACATGCCCGCCCCATACCCGCCCCAACGAGCTTCACCTCGTCCTCAAGGTGAAAATGAGGAAATTGAGCATCAATAGCTTCATAGGGTTCCCAAGTGTTCTCAAAGTTAGGTAAGTTCTTCCACTTACACTTTGTTTGAATGGTGGTTTGTTGTGATTTCATAATGTACAGTATGATATGGTATATACAGTACAGTATAGTGCAATACAATGTTTGGATAGACTATATGGTTCAGTATTGTTTAATGATAGTTTTATTGTTTGGTTTGACAGTATGTTACTGTATAGTAACTGATAAGTTTACTAAAATGCCCTTAATTCTTATAAATGTCAAATTTATCAATAATTATTAATAAAATATTTTTTTCCTATTAATTTATCATAATTATTCCATGTATATATATTAAGTTGTTAAATTCTTGTAAATTCTAATAAAGTCAAAAAAATAGTAGATCAAATAAATATAATCGAATTTATTTTTTATAGTAACAAATTTCATTTCTTTTTTATGTTTTGAGACATGACATCGATGAAAAGTACAAAGTTTGAATGCATTTTTATGTATGCTATGGATGTGTTTGGTATGGAATCTAGTAAAAAAAATATTTTCCAAGAAAATAAATTCTTTCTTACTTATTTTCTTGTGTTCGCAACACAAGTAGAATTTTTTTTCTAAAAGCATTTGCATATACTTAACACAAAATAATGAAAACGAATATGATAAAGGGTGGCGGGGTTAGAAAATTAATTTTTTTTAAAGGAATATTCGGAGGTGGGGGTAGTGGAGTAAGGGGTCAGGATAGGGGTAGGGGTAAGAAAAAAAATCTAATTTTTTTCTAAAGAAATTAATTTAAAAAATTATTTCTTTTTTTGTGGGGGGGGGGGGGGGGGGGGGGGGGGAGGGGGGGATGGTGTAAGAAAATTTTCTTAAAGTTTTAAAAAATAAAAAAGAAATTAGTGGGGGAGGGGAGGAGCTAGTAGGTGGTGGGCGTGGGTTGCGGATGAGGGTCAGGTAAGAACATGTTTTTGAAATATTATTTTGAAAAAAAATTAAGAAAAATGGGTGGGGGTTTGTAGGGGTAGGGTCGGGTCGAGGTGGGGGAAAAGGCTGGTGGGGTGGGGATCGGAGTAGGAGGTGGAGTTAAATAATATAAGGTGAAGGAAAAAATAAGATTATATAATATTAAGTGAGGGTATTATTGAAAAAAAAAAGAGAGAAAATACATCAAACCCCACCTAAACTTGTTCCCATAATTTACTTTAGCACTCTAACTCTACATGTAATTATTTACCCCCTTAATTTGGTCTAAAGTGAATTTAGTATATCCTCTAATAAGGAGAGTGTCTTCACTTTCCAAAAAATGCGTGAAAGAAAGAAAAGGGTAGAAAAAAATGTTAAAATCTCAATTTATTAATTTATCTTACACTTTTTCTCTCTCCACCATTCTTCTTCTATCACAACTACCAAATACCCGCATCATACTTTAATTTTTCCATCGTTCCTCCATCACCACCTTCACATCTTTATTCCATCAGATTTTTTTGGCATGGGTGAGAGAAAAAAATTCAATCCTTGAGAAAATAAAAATTCAATTCATAAGGAAATTAAAATTCAATTCAAGAGAAATTGAATTGTTTGTTGCGGATTATATGAAATCAGCGATGGTCCCTGTTAGTGCCTTCTCACACGCCACCATTTCATCTCTTGCCACTGATTCTTTAATTTCATTATAATTTATTTTGATACGATTTTGTGGCGCAATTTCTTATTGTCGTTGGTGTTGTTGAATGTTGTGGAATTGACAATGATGGTGAATTATTTTGAAGTTGATATTAATGATTGTGGTGAGAATTATGAAATTGACAGAGATGGTGGTGATATTGCTCTTGGTATGGGTACAATGAAGTTAGTGGTTGTGAAGATAAATCCTAGCAGTGGTGGTGAATTTGTAAGTTGATGGTAGTGATAATGAAGAGGATGGGGAGTAGTTGGTGGCTCCGTGAAATCTTCACCGGTGATGATACAGTGAAGGAACGAGTAGTATCGGTGTCCATAATCCCTATTGTATTGTTGTTTAAAGTTGTTGGATAGCATAGATGGATCTTGCTAAGGATGAAGATGGGTAAGAAAGGGGAAAAAATAACTTTAATTTTTTTTTGAAAAAAATTGACATGTGGAGGTGTGTGTAGAGCACCTCCCACTATTTGTGTGGTTTTTTATTTTTGAGTGAGTATTAAATTCACTTAAAATAAAAGTAAGGGGGTAAATAATTACATGTGTAGTTAGAGTGCTAAAGTAAGTTACGGAGACAAGTTTAGGGAAGTTTTAATATATTTTCTCAAAAAAAAAAAAAACAAATCATAGGATTCCACCAAATTGGTGGTTACATAAAATGCGGGTTTTCATGGTTGCCAAACCATGAAATTAAACCATACTATACCATACGTTTTAAAAAACAATTAAAACAAACATGATTTTCTTAATCAAAACCTCCTAGAAGACATTCAAAAGTGTCTAGCAATCTATCATACTTTTAGGTGGCACTACATTTTAAGTTCTTCATACAATAAAGGAGGGAGTTGTTGGACTGGAATAGATTCCTTCGCAACATGCTTTAGCCAAGAAACATGACATACAGGATGCACCCATGAATGAGGGGATGAATCAAAACGATAAGAGACTTCACCGATTTTGCTGAAGACACTATATACCCCATAATAATGAGGGCTTAACTTAAATACAACTTGAAAGGTTGCAAGAGAAGATATACTAAATCACTAGATTGGAACACAACTTCAAGGAACTTAGCATCAACATAAACTTATATTTGAGCTTGAGCATGAGTCAAATTAGCTTGGAATTCATCAAAAATCGTGTTGTGAGAAACAAGTTGCTGGTTGGCCCGTTCATCATCAAAAATCTCATCGGTGAACTGCAACAAGGAGGGAGGATCTTGTCCATATAAAGCTCTAACAGGGGTCATCTCAGGTGGAACCATGGTAAGTCGTATCAAATCAAAATTTAACCCAAGGAATCCATCTTAGCCATTGTCTTAGATGATACAAGACTATGTGTGTGTATCAAGAGATTCCAACCAACACAAGAACAACAAGATGAACAACAAGTTGCTAGTGAATCGAAATAGGCCTTACACGACTTCACTAGACTTTGAGTTTGTGTTTTGAACAAGAAAATGAGATGAATAACAAGGTAACAATGCTAGTGAATCGAAATATCCCCACACGGATTCATTAGACTTTTAGATTCAACCGCACAATGTTAACAAGATTACAAAAGAGATAGAAACTTGACATACAATATTAAAAGATCTAAGAACCCTAACAATGAGAAAGGACCCTAAGACTACTAAATATCAACACCAAGTTCTTACTTGGACCAAGAAGAACTCAAAGAACCCCAAGATCCTAGTTTCTAGCCAAGATACGACACAAAGATCACTCTCCTTGTGAATTTCAGTTTTGGGGCTTCTCAAGTGAAGAGAGAAGTTCACAAAAATTACAATGTAGTTGTTGTCTTCAATATTATGAATGAAGTAAGGCCAAAATAACCCTAATGTTATCTATTTATATTACACCACTAAATGAAAGATAAAATGACTATTTAACCCTTGCCATGGGATGGCCTTGGAGTGTAAGTTTCTTATACTCCAAGGATCCTCTTCATACTTAAAAATATTTAAACCATTTGGTGGATCAAGTACCAACTCACACATAGCCATTTGCATGAATAAGGCTTGGAGTCATTGCAACTCACATGCTTGGATTCGTGTGAAAGGTCTCGAGCTAGGAATTCCCGTATCATCCTCTCTATCTTAAAGGGAATTTGTCCTCAAATTCGGATCATTGCCATCCTCCACCATTTCCAACAGAGAAAGGTCACACACGTTGAAAGTGTTGTGCACTTGATATTCTGGGGTAGATCAATTTGGTAGGCATTATCGTTGATCCTTTCTAATACTTGGAATGGGCCATCATCCTACGGCATCAACTTAGCATTCCTTTGAGATAGGAATCTATCCTTCCTTAGGTGCACCCTAACCTAATCTCCCGGTTCAAGAATAAGCTTTCTTCTTTCTTTGTTGGCTCGCCTTACAACTTCATAGTTTTTCTTCTCCAACAACAACCTCACCTTCTCATGTAGCTTCTTTATGGCCTCGACCCATTTTCTTCCATCTAAGCTTATCACAAGATTACTTGGCAAAGGGGTTAAATCCAAAGAGGTGAGGGGGTTGATACCGTATACACACTCAAAGGGTGTCATCCCCGTGCTTAAGTGTATAACATGATTATAAGCAAACTCAATCAACGGTAAGTACTACTCCCAAGAAGTCATTTTTCCCTTAACCATGGACTGTAGCATAGATCCTAAGGTCCTATTTACTATTTCCGTTTCGCTATCATTTTGGGTGACATAAAGTCAAAAACAACAACTTAGTACTGAGCCTACCCCATATAGACTTCCAAAAGTGGCTTAGGAATTTAGAATCCCTATCACTCACTACGGTCCTCGGAACACCATGAAGTTTTACAATATTAACAACAAACAAAGAGGCTACACTAGGCGCATCATCATATTTGGAACAAGGAATAAAGTGAGCCATCTTAGAAAACTGATCCACTGCAATAAAATACTATCCCACCTCCTTCAGTCCTCTACAATCCCAACACGAAGTACATTGATATGTCAAGCCAAGAATGTAAAGGGGTGGAGAATGGGGTGTAAAACCCATGGGGTTGGAGCTGTGACTTGGCTCCTTTATATTCAACACATTTGCCGTAAATACAGGCCACATCCTTGTGCATTCTAGGCTAATAAAATTGTTCTTCCAAAATTCCGAGGGTCTTCTTAACCCCAAAATGGCCCATTAGATTGCCATTGTGTGCTTTTCTCACAAACAATTCTCTCCCCAAACTCGAGGGAACACACAATCGTCTACCCTTAAATAAGTATACATCAAATTTTTGAGGGAACACACAATCATCTACCCTTAAATAAGTATACATCAAATTTTGTATAGGTATAGGAACCTTTATCCGTAACCCACCTATCCCTATCCAACTCTTCACTTTCCATATAGATAGAAGTGAAGTGAGGTTACTCGGGATATAAAGACTTGAGGCTTTCAAACCCCATCAACTTAGACGACAAAGTAGACACAAGCACATGTTTTCGATACAAAGCATCGGAACCACATTGTCTTTACCTTTCTTGTAATGAATAACATAAGGGAAAGTTTCGAGAAATTCAATCCGTTTGGCATACCTCTAGTTAAGCTTGTATTGTTCTTGTAGATGCTTTAAGGATTCATGATCCGTTACGATCACGAATTCTTTAGGCCACAAATAATGTTGCCAAGTGGCCAAGGATCTAATCAAGGAATACAACTCTAAATCGTATGTAGAGTAGTTTAGAGTTGCTTTTTTGATCTTTTCACTAAAGTAGGCAATAGGCTTCAATTCTTGCATTAAAACCACGCCTATGCCGACTTTGCTAGCATCATATTTAACCTCAAAAGTCTTGTTAAAATTTGAAAATTATAGCAAAGGGGCTGAGATAAGCATAGCTTTCAAGTCCTAGAAGGCCTTAGCTTGTTCATCTCCCCACTTGAAAGGCCAATCCTTTTTAATCACTTCGGTCAAGGGGGCGGCGATGGTGCTAAATCCTTTGACAAAACGTCTATACAAACAAGCCAACTTGTGGAAGCTTCTCACTTCACCTACAGTCTTGGGAGTTGGCTAATTTTTAATGACGTCAATCTTAGATTCATCCACTTCGACCCCTCTTGAGCTCACCATAAACCCAAGAAATACAACCTCATGGACACCAAAAGAACACTTTTCTAGATTAGTATATAACTTTTTCTTTTGGATGACATCAAACACACATTGTAAATGCTTTACATGCTCATCCAAGGACTTACTATACACCAACACATCATCAAAGTAAAAAACAACAAACTTTCTGATAAATGGCTTCATCACATGATTCATTAGCCTTATGAAAGTACTTGGAGCATTTGTTAGGCCGAATGGCATAACCATCCATTCATAGAGACCAAATTTGGTCTTGAAGGTAGTTTTTCATTCATCACCCAGTTGCATATGGATTTGGTGATAGCTACTCCTCAAATCAATTTTTATAAAACAAACACAAACCACTCAACTCATCAAGCATATCATCTGCCCTAGGAATAAGGTGATGATATTTTATCGTTATCTTATTGATAGCTCAACAATCAATGCACATACGCTAAGTCTCATTTTTCTTGGAAACTTGTAGCACCGGGACTGTACAAGGGCTCATACTCTCCTTAATGTACCCTTTATTAAAAAGTTCCTCAACTTGGCATTATAATTCCTTGGTATCCATCGGGTTGCTTTTATAAGCCGGTTTGTTGGGCAATTGTGAGCCCAACACAAAATCAATTTGGTGCTTAATGCCCCGAAGTGGAGGCAATTTTTTGACAATTCCTTTGGGAATACATCCTCATAATCCTGCAAAATATGAGAAATAGGAGGAGAAATGGAAACGTTAGCGGGGTTAGTATTAAAACAATAAGCCAAGAAGAGCATCGGAGTGTCCTCGTCATGATCCACAAATAGTTTCTTCCCTCTAGCCATCATCACTATGCTTTCTGCCCCTTAGAATTTAGGGACCCCTCAGCTTTCCCTACTCTCTCTCTCTTAGATTCCCCTCTTTTGCCCTCACTGTCAGCCTTTTTTCCCTTTTTCATCAATTCCCATATCTTTTTGTGTAATTCATTCACTTGGGGAGGCAATAATTGATGAATAATAACCTTTCGGCCATCCTTCTCAAATGTATACTGATTGGACCTTCCATCATATTTCATCGACTTATCGTATTACCAAGGTATTCCTAAAAACAAGTGACAAGCTTGCATTGGTATCAAGTCACAAAACACCTCATCATGGTAGTTGTCTACCTTATCATACATTACCTTGTTACCTTTAACTCGTTGCATTCATTTAACCATTGGAACTTGTAAGGACGAGTATAAGGTGTAGTCGGTAATTTCAAGAAGTTCACCATTGCAACACTAACCATATTCGTACAACTTCCATTATCTATCACCATAGAGCACACACTTACCTTCATAAGACATTTAGTATGGAATAGATTCTCCCATTGGCTAGGATCATCTATCGCCTTACTAATCATGGCACGCGTCACGATGTTTAGAACTACACACTTCCCTTCCTGCTGATAAGTATCCTTATAATCATCATCATCATCATGTGGCTCCTCCTCGGCTGTCTCTCCATCTTGAGGCTCGACCTCACTCTCATCACCCTCAATACCCATTTTTCACAAAGAAAATACAATCTACCTTCCCTTAGGATTACATTGTGTTGGTTAGGGCATTCATTGGCTTTATGACCCCAACCTTGGCACTTGAAGAATTGGAACCCTTTAGGATTAGGATACTTGTGGACTATTTTGGACTCAAGCAACCTAGTATTGGTGGGTTGGTCCTTGTTTTTAAGCCAACCTGAAGAGGATTGAACCATATATTTGTCCCTCGGCCAACCCGAGGTTGATTGTCCCTTAGCTTTGAATGATGACCTCTCTTTAAGTTCCCTTTCAATCTCAAGAGCTGCTTGGAAAATACCTTAAACGGTATCAAACTTATGAAGTGTCAAATGAGTGGAGATATCTTTGTTCAACCCACACTTGAACCGAATGATGTCATGACTAATTTTTTCTCCACGATGATCAAGCTTCAACATGAGTTGTTGAAACTGATCATAATATACCATCACACTTTGATTCCCTTGCCACAAGTTGTACAATCTAGCAAGCAACTCATGTAGATAACTCTCGAGAAGGTACCGTTATCTCATTAGGTAACTCATTACTAAATTGTTTGACGTATTCCCACCATGTGTTAGCATAGCCTTTAAAGTGAGCTATGGCATAACATATCTTCTTTTCCTCTGAGATATTATTCACTTGAAACACTTTATTATATGCCTAATCCCAAGCAAGATACAACTCGGGGTCACTGAGCTTTGATACCAAATGATACAAGACTATGTGCGTATCAAGAGATTCCAACCAATACAAGAACAACAAGATGAACAACAAGTTGCTAGTGAATCGAAATAGGCCTCACACGACTTTACTAGACTTTGAGTTTGTGTTTTGAACAAGAAAATTAAATAAATAACAAGGAAACAATGCTAGTGAATCGAAAAAGCCCCGCACGGCTTTACTAGACTTTTAGATTCAACAACACAATGTTAACAAGATTACAAAAGAGATAGAAACTTGACACACAATATTAAAAGATCTAAGAACCCTAAGAAAGAGAAAGGACCTTAAGACTAGTGAATATCAACACCAAGTTCTTACTTGGACCAAGAGGAACTCAAAGAACCCCAAGATCCTAGTTTCTAGCCAAGATACAACACAAGGATCACTCTCCTTATGAATTTCAGTTTTGGGGCTTCTCAAGTGAAGAGAGAAGTTCAAAAAAATTACAATATAGTTGTTGTCTTCAATATTATGAATGAACTAAGGCCAAAATAACCCTAATGTTATCTATTTATATTACACCATAAATGAAAGATAAAATAACCATTTAAACCTTGCCATGGGGTGGCCTTGGAGTGTAAGTTTATTACACTTCAAGGCTCCTCTTTACACTTAAAAATATTTAAACCTTTTGGTGGATCAAGTACCAACTCACATATGGCCATTTGTATGAACAAGGCTTGGAGTCGTTGCAACTCACGTGCTTGGCTTCGTGTGAAAGATCTTGAGCTAGGAATTCCCATAACAAATATGCTCCTAAAAAACAACATAAATAAGTCTCCAAGGAGTGGTTGACAACCTCAGTTTAACTATCTATCTGAGGGTGGTCACCTGAGCTCAATTTGAGGCTAGTACCAAATAATTTGAATAGCTTTTGCTAAAATTGGCTGACAAAAATCCAATCCCAGTCATAAATAATAGATTTGGAAAACCCATGCAAACATACAATCTCATGATCAAATAGCTTAGCTATACTCTTTGTTGTATATGGATGAGATAAAATAAGAAAATGATAATATTAGTAAAATGGTCCACCACAACCAGAATAGTATTACGTCCCATTATTTTTGGTAACCGGCTGATAAAATCCATAGCAATATCATTCCAAACTTGAGTAGGAATAGGTGATGGTTGCAGCAAGTTAGCGAGACTAAGGCTTCATACTTACTCTACTTGCAAATTGCCCAACTAACCATAAAGTTTTGTACATCCTTTTTGATTTCATTCTGATATAACACTTGCGAAATACGCTTGTATATCCCAAAAAAACTAAATGAACACCTATACGTGAGGAGTGAAATTCCTTATGGAGCATATAAATATATAATAAAGACAGAGGAAGCACCAACCGATATTTGAAAAATAGGCAACCATTTTTCAAAGTATAATTCGGTCATGAAGCTGGATCTTAAGGCAAATTTGCATCAAAATGATGGAGTTGGTCATATTTTTGTATTTACGTTGAAAGATCATATAAAATGCTACTGCATAAGACAAAAAAAAAATCATGAAATGAAATTCAAAGGATAAGGCATTAGCTTCCTTATTCTAACAACCTAGATGATATTGATCTCTAAAACAAATCCCATCAAATTGGTGATCTATTTTTGTTGCTCTTCTACCATAACATGCTGGTCCATGAGTGTGATACCGCAGGTGTTGGCCACTAAAAGTTCTGAGTTTTTAAACTTCGAACACACCCAATGAGTTGTAGGGTGTCTTGACGGGTCATAGGACCCAAATCATAGGGTGTCCAGTGAATTTTTCCTGAGTTCCTGCCTTGGTGACAACTTGAGGTAGTGTCATAAAAACTCATTACGAGTCATATAGCCCACTTTCATATCCAACCTAGTATGATTCCCAAGGTGCTCTTCTTTGAGTACGACTAGACTCAACAAGTCGTAATATACCAATTGTAGGGTGACCAATATGTACCCAAAAATTTCTATCTTTGTTATGACTCAGAACCTACGAGGCATAGTGAGTCCTTACGAGTCGTTTAGTGACCCGTAGTCACTGGCGATAATTTTTAAGTTTTTAAACTAAGGACATTGTAGACATTTCCTTTTTTTCTAAACATAAACCAAGACTTAAAACCCCTTTAGTGTATCATTATCACTCCAAAACAATTCAAAATAACTATTTGAACTCTCTCTAATTCTCTTAAGCAAGAACATTAGGGTTTTCAAGAAGTTGGTCAATTAGAGCTTCCAAGGGCAAATTTTATCCATAACTCTTGATATTTTAGGCATGTGACTCTACCCCTAAATTTGTTTTATGTAAAGAATGAAATTATATGATTGTTTATGTGGATTTGAACATGGGTTATGATATGGGTTGAGGGTTTTGGAAGGATTATTTCTTAAATTGTTTTCCTATGATTTATTATCCATTGTTCATGCTTTAAATATGGTTTTAAACTTGTGGTGTGCATGGGTATAAAACTAAGGGATTGTGATTTCCCTAAATTTTATGAATATTGACAATTGAATTGGTAATAATCCAAACATAAATTTTGTGAAAGTGATTTTGAGTATGACTATAATTACATTGAACTACTTTCGGAATAATTGCAAGATAAAAAGAGGTATTTGAAACATGATGGTTTAATTCAATGAAAAAAAGGAGTCGATATTCCCCCATCTTGTATTAATGAATAAAAGGAGTTGTTTTCTTAAAGTTAATGGAATTGAAATGGCTTGATGATGTTACCTTCTAAGTGTGGTTGGTATGACAATACAAAATATGTATGCCTTAAGATGTATTGTGGTTTAAGTAATGAGAATGTGTGATAAGCATTTTAATTAGGTTTAAAAGAGGGATGTATAGCCGGTTCGTGAAAGTGGCAGTTCCGAGGGACCAATACTGGAAACCACATTTGTCGGTGCGGAGGTCTAAATAGCCTGGGGTTCGAACCCCCTTTCTTGTAACCAGTTAGTTTGAGTCCACCAATTATATGATTGGGAGGTTCGAGTCCCCCATATTACATTTATGATCGGGTGCTTAAGTTACCTTAGTAGATAATTGGGGGATTTGAGTCCTCCGTGCATATATATATATATGATTATTCTCTAGTTCGTGCGACTACACACACTGGAGCTTGACTAGGGGGTGAGAGATGGTAACCATATAGCCCGTGGGTGATATTATAATAGTTATGCTACATAGACCATATATATATACGCGTACATGTATGTGAACATGTACATTGAGTTGAACTGGATTTTGAATTGTCATTATGTTATCCTTATCCCTGAGTTACATGTTAGTACTCAACCCACTAACCATCTCTAGATGTTGTATCCCTATGTGGTATAAGGTTACTTTTCCTGTGCAATGTTAGGTGGATCGATCACTTGATTCTCAATCCCTTTTTTATTATTCACCTCAAAGTCAAATTCCTATAATAGAAGAACACAAGGAATCAACCTCTTATTTGCATCCTTCTTCATCGTAAGGTACCTAAGGGTTGAATGGTTAATATGCATAATCACTTTCATGACAAGAAAATAAGATTAAAATCTCTCAAATGCAAAAACATAGAAAGCAAATCTTGTTCAGTCATAGAATAATTTTTTCTAAGCAAGATTAAGTGTTTTTCTAGCATAATAAATCGGATGTAGAATCTTCTCTTGCCTCTAGCCTAGGACTACTCCTAGAGCCACACCACTAGTATCACACATAACCTCAAATGGCATGGATTAATCAGGTGACACAATAGTAGAGGGTTAAATTAACTTCTCTTCAAGACACTCAAACGCCTTCAAAAATGCATCATCAAAATGAACTTCACATCCTTCTCTAGCAACATACAAAAAGGCTATGCAGTCTTAGAGAAATCTTGATGAATCTATGATAAAATCTAGGATGACCCTAAAAACTCCAAATATCTTTCACTGATATTAGTGGAGGAAATTTTTTAATCACATCGATCTTTGCTTGTCAACCTTAATTAACTTCCTTGAGATCTTGTAATTGAGCATAATTTCTTTTTTGACCATAAAGTGGCACTTCTCCCAGTTTTATACCAAATTGCAAACTTCACATCTCCTCAAGACACTAGCCAAATAGGCCAAGCAGTCTTCGAATAAATCACTAAGAATTGAGAAATCATCAGTAAATTCCTCAATAATATCCTACACCATGCTAGAAAATAAGGATATCATACAATGCTAAATATTATTGGCAGCTTACACAATATACAACGCATCCTCTTAAATGCAAATGTGTCGTATGGACAAGTGAAAGTGGTGTTTTCTTGGTCTTCGAGAGAAATTGAAATCTTATTATAACCTAAGTACCCATCATGAAAATAATACAATCATCTACCAACACAATGGTCTAATATATGGTCTATGAAAGTCATTAGAAAGTGATACTTTTTAGTACATGCATTTATATTAATATAGTCAATGAATACTTGCTAACTAGTGAATGAACACATTGGAATAAGTGCATTCTTCTTGTTTTGAACCACAGTGATTCCATCATTTTTTGGCACACATTAAACTGGGTTCACCCAATTGCTGTCAGTAATAGGATAAGCTACACCAATATTAAACTACTTAATTATTTCCTTTTTAACTACCTCTTGTATAGGTGGACTAAGTCTTTGGTGAGACATAACACTAGGACCATGATCTGGCTTAAGTTGGATTTTATGTGTGTAATTTGTAGGAGAAATCCCAATGATATCAGCAATGGACCACCCAATGAGCCTCTTAAACCTTTTTGAAAATTGAAACTAGAGCCTTAACTTGCTCTTTAACCAAATCAGTTTCCATAATATCCGGAAAAGTGTTGTTGGCTACCAAGAAAGCATAGCAAAGATGGGATGGAAGAACTTTGACCTTTAAAATAGGAAGCTGCTCTATAAAAGGCTGAGCCTGTAGGATAACCCTATCATTCAAATCAAGATCTAACTCTTTGGTGCAAAAGTATAGAAACCCAAACTAGTGAGTGAACCACAATCTTATCTCATCATACATATTAATGTCATCCCATTAAAATTTATAATAACTGCTGCAAGTGCTTGGACTAAAAGCCTTTCCTTGGTACGAGTCATTAATGCATCCTTATCAACTATATCAATCATAGAGATCACACACATGGCATTTGGTTGCTTTATGGTTTGGCATACATTGAACATCACTTGCCCATTGTTGAACCAAAGCATCAACTAGCCATTTTCATATTATTCAATACTCTTCTAGTCGCGAGGAATGGTCTCCCTAAGATAATGGGAACTTCAGAATCAACCTCATAGTCAAGAATTATAAAATATGTTAGAAAAAATAAGAATCAACCCTTACCAAAACATCATAAAAATCCCCTATTACCCTCTTCACAGTATGATCTACTATAAGAAGTATCTTTGATATAGGTTTAGGTAACCCCAACCCTAACTGTCTATACACTGCTTGTGTAATCAGATTATGCTAGAACTTGTGTTATGCAAAGATTTAGTGAAATTAAGATACCCAATTGTACATAGAATCATGAACACTCTAGGATCTTCCTTCTTCTCAACTAGATATCGAGAAGCTATTGCAATATAATAGTGCACATTATCAACAAACTTAACGAAAATGATGTTCACTAATATTTTTCAACTTTGAGATAAACTTGTGATACTTCCCTTCTTTATCTCTCTTATTAATTATTTAAGGAATAATGAAGGAGACCGTGCAATAAGAGACAACAATTATGGGGCCTCTTTTTCCTTCCCTCTACTAGCCTTAACCTCTTTTCCAAACATTGGAGGTGGTTTTTTTAGAAGCTAAATCATCCTCAACTTGATTCTAAAATTTGATAATTTTCTCATCATCGATAATTATCAACTCAACATTATTATCAATAACCAAGGTTATAGATGTATCGGTAGTTATTTTACCACTCCCAGTAGTATCTCCAATGACTATTTTCAAAATTTTTTAAGGTATTTCTTGGAAGTGTACCCTGTTGGTGCTGATTTATTTTGGATTAAGCCTGACTAAATTGCTACTCAAGCTACTTAATGCTTGTAGCATGTTATTAGACTCTCTGACTCATCCTTGGAATATATGTTCTAATCTCTTAAGGGAAACATCAGTCTTTTCTACCCCTTTCAACACTTTAGCAGAGATTTATTCTATTTTAAAATTGCTTGAATCAGTATTGCAATTTCTAGGTTGAACATATAGGCCACTTGTATCTTTATAATCATCCTTTATCTTTATTTCACCATCTCTCCCTAAAATTTTCTCTCCTATTATAGTTATTATCCTTATAATAATTCTGAACTTGGTTACCCTATAATTCTGAACTTGGTTACCCTAACTTGAGTGCCATTGTCTTAACTAAACCCTCGGCCTTTGGCTAAAAAACATGCAACCTGATCTTCTAGATACTTAGCCTCCTCAGAATTAGATTCATCATGTCTTTGTGTTATACCTTATAAACCAAACACATTCACATTTTTTGCCCCTCTATAGCAACTTGTTTTGTGAACACGCTAAATTAACTCCTCAACTGTGCCAATTCCCAGGTGACAAAATCGTTAACTATTTACTATTTTGTAGATGTTCCTATTATATACTTTTTTTAGGCGTGTATGACTCTCATATATTCCAACCTTGATTGGTTTAGTGATACTGTTAAAAAACACAAAAGCCTGCTCCCAAGTTTGACTCATATATGCTTCTCCAATCACAATATCTACTATCGCCTTATTATTCACAATTAGAGTTCGGTTGAATATCTCAAGAAAATTGTGATTAGGGATTATATTATTTGGGACTTATTGCAGATTCTTTTTGAACCTCAACCATGTGTCATACAACACCTCTGAATGTAGCTCTCTAAAATAATAAATCTCGTCCTTTATCTGCAATATGCTTAAAGATGGGAAAAATTGCTCCAAGAATTGTGGCTTCAGCTTTTACCAAGTGGTTATTGACCCTTTTACAAATTGGTAAATCATAAAGTGGTTTCTTTAGTCAAAAAAGGGAAACAACTGCAACCTGATAGCATCTTAACTCACACTAGGAATGTTATAAGAAGTGTAAATCCTGATAAAGTTTATCAAGTGTAAGATCGCATCTGTAGTAGCAAGATCTGTGAATATTCCCTTAAAGTTTAGTAGTTGTATCATAACAGTGGTGGTGTCAAACTTATTTATTGGTGGCAATGGGGGTGGAACAATAATACCTATTCCATCCACCTCAAGTAAGTCCAGATCATCATCTACACCATTAAATTAAGGAACATAATATTGGGGAGGTTGTTGCCCCTTGTTCCTTCTGTGCCTATTTAGTTCCTCTAGTGCAGATAGACGATCAACTTCTGCTTGTCTTACCCTTTTATCTTGTACAACTTATTTAGCATATTTTTGTCATATATTTTCTTTAGTGACTAGATGGTTAGTGGTTTATTCTGTAGTCTCACTAAGCCCTTGGTTTTGTACCCCTTGGTTCGTAACTCCCTCGTTATGAACTACTTTATTAATCATTCTTCTTCTAGATCTCAAAGTTCTTTCAATTTCAGAATCAAGTGTACTCAAGAAACTACCTTGATTCTGAGTGCTGTGTATGCGCCGATGTGCATCCAAAAATAATTGAAAAGTAAAATCAAGAAACAATAACCAACAGTAAGAAAAATAGATTCTATCAACTCCATAACTATATTCCCCGACAATGACACCAAAATTTACTGTCTCCCAAATTACAACTGTAATAAAATTATAAAGCGATCATTGATAAAATATAGAATCTAACTAGGTTGGGATCTATCCCACGAGGAATAGGTTGAAATAACTATCGATGTATCTATTTAAAAAATCATTAAACAATTTTTAGTAATTGGGGGGAATTTAAATTTATGACTTTAAATAGTAACAATTGTTGATTTTAATGAATTTGTCATCAATAAGAGAGAGGCACTAGGACTGTGTTCCCCATAACATCATACACTGTAGGTTCTTCATACTAGTGATCTCTCCCAATGCTTGGCATGTAGAATGAATAGGGAATTTCATCTAAATAACTTTACACCCCTATTATACTACTATTTTCAATCACGTATTATCGTCTCATGAGTTTTGTGATGTTAGGAAAAATTATATATTCTTAGTCATTATTTTCTTTACATTATTATTTTTTTTTAGTCCTTTTTGAGCATTGATTTAATCAATTGTGTCTAATGTTATATTTTAATTTGTAGGATTAAAATGGTGTGAAGATGAAAAGATTTGGAGCCAAAATGAATCAAAGACAGAAGATTATCGAAGGAAATCAAGCATGCAACTTAATGAAATAAAATAATAAAAAGTGACTTTTGGTTTCAATTTGAAAGCGGCGCCATTCCAGTGGTTGTGCGTATTTTTGGCATGACACGGAGGAAACAATCGTTTATTTTTATTATTTCTAGTCTATTTTGGACTCAATTATTTTATTTGGGGCTTTGTCCCACACCTATAAATATTTCATAAAATTCATTTTTACACAATTTTTGACCTACAGAGAGCTAGGAGTCAGCGTGAAGGCCGGAGAAAATTGTTTTCATCTTTTTTTTCTCCTATAATAATTGTTTTAACATTATGTCTTTAGATGATTTATTGTTATTACTCCATGTCTATGTGGGGTTAAACTTATCGTTCAAGCATTATGGTACCTAATAACATGATTGTTCAGTAATTTCTTGATTGATTTATTAGATTATTTTCATAGTTGTTCTTATATTCTTGTGGTTACTATTTTAATGCATAGGTACCATTAAAATAAATTTATATTCTTATTATGAACTCGAACGAAGAATCAATTAGATAAAACAAAGAATATATGGAATAAGATCTTTGTTTTAGTAAGATAAAGAATTGATTTGTGGCTAGGCGTCATGGCCCGATTTACGAACCCTGATGGCACCTACTTTATCCCACCGCTAGGTAAGCCAAACAATAGCTCGGAGCTATAAACAAGGGGATGATTTTGTAGAAAATGGCATAAAAGTCGAATACTTGCTAGTAAAGACTTAAAATAATAATAATAAGGCAATAATAATAGTCTAAAAGATAGATAAAACATCAATAATCATCCCATGACCTAGTAGTGTCAATACAACAGCCACTAAAAACAAGGAACATAAGTACTGTAATTGTCAATATACATCAATATCAAAGAGTGAAAGACTAGACATCAATAGTAGAAGGAAAAAGGATAAGTCAAACTTAGAGAGCTCATCCTATCTCTGAACTCAACTCAGCACAATCGTTAGGTCAGTAGTGGCCATTTGTATTCGAATCTACACCAAAAAGGTACAGAAGTGTAGTATAGTAGCAAGACCATGGGTACTCAGTAGGCATTATCAGCCGACTAAGCTAAATTATGATATAAATAAGATAAATATGTAAGATAAATAATCTAAGTCAAGGTAAAAAAGTGAACCTAGAAATTCTACAAAACTAGCCCCCATAAGTCAGTATGTATGAAAAAGTAAATAACCCAATGCGGGCCCTCATAAGCTCAAATGGTGCAATCAAAGGAAAGTACATAGCCAAAGTTCCATAAATTTACTGAGTATCTAGCCTTAACCATGAATCCATCCATACCGTATCATATCATAAATAAACTCTCAATGTCGAATTCAAACCAAAACTCAATATCATAATCAATTGCCGTACTTTAACCAAAACTCATATTATCAATTGTTGAACATAAACCAAAACTCATATTATTAATAAATCATCAAATTTTGTTCAAAGTTAGAACCAACTCTCAAGTACTAAACTAGCATAAATATCATATATCAAATATCCTCAAACTCCAAAATAAGCCTTTTAATGGGTATAACATGCATATAAGTTTACAAGAACAAACATGAATCTTGGCCTAAGGTGATGATTTCGTCCAAGACTAACCTCTAAAGAAGTATGTTGAGGTCAGTGTCAAATATAGTTTCCCAAACTATGTTGGGGTTGAACCCATAGGCAATGCATGGGAATGCATGGAATTATATCTCAAACTTAATGAAATCACGGGCAGTGCAGAAAAGTAAATAGGGGGATTTGAGAGTCACATTAACATGTAACCGAACATGAGTGATTGAGGTTGCAAACAATACAAGACAAACACTAGTATTGGGTTCCACCTGGCTTCTAACTCCGTAAGATTCTCATGTTTGATTTACCTATCCTACTGCTCTACATGCAAAGTCTAACAAGTTATGTACTATCAACTATCTTGTGAACATGTTGATAAATCTCATCCGTCACCTTTTGGGCATCAGGGTATCACCTTACTATCCCTTTTCCTTAACTCCAATACAAATATCACCTTTTGGGTCTCAAGTAGAAAAGATGAGGGTTAATAGCCTCAAATAACTGTCATAATCCCTTTCCGAATCTCAAACTCTCTTATGAGGATGATCTCCAATACAGGCAATTCCCAAGATTTTACAGTAGCTCAAAATACAATTAAATTAAAGAATACTACAATAAACGCACTCACAATAATCTAGATGAATCTCTCACTTCTCCTACATTGTTAATCCGCCAAGGTTTCCACAACCTTAGTTAACAAATTTAGCCACTCATGCTTATACAACAATCTATTGAAATCAATGAAGAAGAAATGTATATTAATTGCAAAATTATGAAAGAGTAAAATCCAAAATCTCTAATTGAATATGAAAACCTAAAACCCAAGAACAAAAATATCGATTATCAAAAAGTCAAAGAATCTAAAAATATCTCAAAATTACGTGACATAATAAAAGAATAACCCAAGGGTATTTATAGTATCTCAAAATAATAAACGAAAGCTAATTATAATAAAATAGGAAAACTTTGTTGGCAGTGGTTATGCCTTTAGCAACGAGTCATTAGGTCCGATTAAGACTCGTTGCCTGCTATTATATATCTCTTTAGGCTTCAGTGGTTATGACTCATAGTGTCACCATACGAGTCGTATGCTGCTAATAATCATCACTCCAGCAGCTTTTCACCTTCAGGGATCTTGAATTTGTTATCCTTACGACTCCTCACCATGAGTCAAGTTAGTCCTTACGACTCGTGGTCTTCACCCGTTATCACTGGAGCATCAATCCTCGGGACTTTACACACTGTTCTCAGTATGGATTTACACTATGAGTCATATTTTGACCTTACGACTCATAATATTCTATGACTTAACTTCTAGAACTTAGCTTTGCCCACTGTTAAACTACGGTTGAACATCACCACTTGTACTCACTTTGTACGAGTCGTGGTCAGTCTTTACTTAGCTTCTTCAGTCTAAATTTAGCTACTGGTATCTGACTAGTTTAACTATGAGTCATAATATGACTTAACAGCCTATAGCTTGACCAGTACTTTAAATTTTTAGATCTTTCTTTTCTCCTTTTTAGTCCAATGCCACTGCTGACCTAGTTTACCTGCAAAATACATAAAACACCCATTATATCCTACAAAAGGACCTAAGTAAATGCATAATTTCACCGTTTTAAGAATCGAATGTGCCATGTTTCCATGACATAACAACAGCTTCAACTTAGAAGGTTTGCATGTCCTCAGGCAAAAATAAAAAATAGAAACACAAACGATGCTTAAGCAGGAAGATCTGAAGATACCATAGGTAGCTGACTACTAACTCTTTTCTTAAAACCTATTATCCATTCTAGTTTTTACTTTTTCAAACTCAACTATGTAATGATTAGGTACAACAATGTGACATAGAGGAATCAGGTGATGGATTTACATTAGCAATAAATAATAGGCTTATAAATAATACACTACTCGGACAAATAAGCAATCTAACAATGCAACCCATGCACCCTTACAGTCAAATAAGTCCCTATAACTCAATTTGACCAGCATATTGATAAAGGGATAGTCAAGAGACACTCCCACTCACAAAAAAGTTCCAATCGACGCACACAAAATGCCATAGGCTTGTCAATATATTCTTTACCTCAATTTGCCTGTGGTTTCTTTTATTCATTCTTTCTCTTCTTTTGAAATTTTTATTTTTGAATCTCTTTTTATTTTTTTGTTTTTTTATTTTGTCTACCACACCCAACCCTACCATCCCTACTCATTTATTTTTTTCTCTGTCTACACCCTTTCTTCATACCCATTTTTACTTACTACACACCCCCTATAATAGCCACCCTCAACTTAGGTGATTTTCTTGAGTTAAGGTGCACAGTATCCAAGGAGGACCAAGGCAGAAAAAGGTCATTGTAGTTTAAATAGGACGGCGAATTGGTGTAAACAAAAAAATGGGTTTATTAAGGATCAACATCAGGATCAAGGAATTCTTATTTAATTAAGTTGGGAAATTGGGATAAAGTGGAATTAATCAAGAAAAATGGCCAATGATCATCTCCTAGACAACCATCTTAAAACCTAGACAAAAGCAATCAGGCAAGTTCTGGATTTCATACATACCGGGAACTAGGTAACGCCTCACACACACATTGTACAGGGTTACATTTCTAGGCACTACCTATCTATTTCATGTAATTTTTCACTGCAATTATTTCATCCATAATTCTAATTCTATTACTAGATTCATAGCAGTCATATATACCAGATCACATAATTATCAAAATTTTAGGAGGGGTACCCTTTTTAAAATAATTTTAACAACTTCAGCACAATTCCACCAAAAATGTCAACTGCCTTAGATACAAAAATTTTTCCTAATTAAAAATCATGAAACATGTCATAAAACACTAACACAAAACAACACACATATTTAAACTAAACTAGATATGCTGGTTCATCATTTAAACTGCAGCTGACAGGAAAAGAAACATTGCAACAACAACCCATGAGAGTTATGTGGTACACTTCCACTCCCAACTAGATACTTATACATTGTACCCAGTGCATGTATAGAGTAAAAATAAGGGGAAAAAATGTACCTGGGCATACTATGCACTAACTCAAGTAGTATCAGCACGTGGGGCCTCAGTACAGACCCCATTCTCATCATCAGTGGCCCCAGTGGTGATCGGGGTGTTTAATTCGGCAGTACCACCAGTTGTGACTGGTGCATTCAGTGTTAGCTCAGGTATCAGGGTGGTATTGATGCTCAAATAAATAATGTATGCAGGTCGGGAACTACCATCCCCTATCACTATCTCTCGGACCTTTGTCTGGCGGTCTCGCTTACTCTGTACACTCTCTGATTTTACAACCTCATTGTCATCTTCCTCAGTTATTCTTTTATTTCTCTTTGGGTTTTTCTTTCTTTCCTTCTAACTAGTTATGGAGTTCGAGTCTCCAACACCCCAAATATTCTCAACTTACTCTTCTTTGTGAGACTCTTCAATAATGGGCATCGATAGGATCGACCTATCGTGCAATTCTTCCACAGATTTCTATAGTGTAGCTAGCTCAGACTGTATACCTTCTATGTATGAGAATTGAATACCATCAAGCTACCGGCTAATACGATTCTCAAAACTATCAAACCTTACCTGTATTTTCTTATCTTTTCCCTAATCCTTCCGTCTACCCATGGTTTCACTCTTCCCTCCATAAGTCTCACTTTAGTCTCTACCATACTCAACTTTTTCTATACCTCCAATAAAAATAACTGCGACACTGATACATAGCTGGTCAAAATTGACTTGGATTGGATTATCGAGGTGCTGCAGTGGATGATAAAGGCTGAGTCTAAGATATACCTGTTGTATCAGAGGTCTGAGGCTTGCACTGGCCGTTCTCATTAGGGGTATCATCTAGGTTGGTGAATCCTACGGTATCATCTCCATGGCCACCAGCCTCAAAATCTCTTTGGATTATAGCTTCCCCAACTTTGCCGCCCTGGAGGTTGGGTTAGTAATATCTCTAATTAGAACCAAATCTGTCGTGGTCTTCAGCCCCAAGAACTAATCAATTACTGGGAGCTCTTACACTTCTACATCCAAACAGATCTGTGTAAACATGAAGGGAAAAGACATGAATATATCGGTATTCATCGCTCGATCTCTGATCTGTCTCGATAATCCATTTAGCTATATCTATATCGTAGACTGCCATGATACTTGCTATTTGGTCCGTTTTATCCTAAACCACAATATTATCCCCTAAGGTGGGACTTAGTCTATGTCATATTAAGGTCCACCAAGCCTTGGCTACTTTTTTTTTATCGATGCCAAACCTCCAACACCGCCAACTACCCAAGGAACTTGCTCCCACTCCATAGAAATAATCCCGACAATCCACCAAAACTGAACTAGCTCATCTTTTGATCCAATTTTTTTCACCTTTACCTTACATATTTCTTCCACCCTATGGTCAAACTCAGCAGTGTTGGCCAGAGGTAGAAACTCTGGCCCATTAAAAAATCTGCAAATTATCTATGTTGAGAAATTTATCCGAATACCTTAAATTACCAAGTTTGGAAATGGGTTTCCACCCTTCCATAGTCTCCCCTGAGGATTTATCCTTTTCAGCTCCATCGATATACAACGTAAAAATCATGAACCAATGCTGTATTGTACTAACTCTGGGATCTATTCATTCATTCAAAGCTCTATTGTATGAACTAGACATCAAATGTAGGAATATCAGACATATCTATGGTAGTCAACCTCCTCTTTAGATAAATGCCTCTCAGGGGCTTTCTGATTGAAGGATTTATGGAACTGTCTTTTCATATAGGGCCTGTATTTTGGTGTACCCCCACCATTCAATGATGGACACAGAAGCAGGATCAATGGAAATTGGAGTGGGAGATACTTATGGTTGTGGAATTTTTTTGACTTGAGTGTCACTCTCCTCATTGTTATCTTTCCCCTCAGATTCATACCCTTTTTTTATCATCAGGCTCATTCTCATCGTCATCTCCATTCTCATTGTTCTCTTCCTCAGAGTTGGATGCACCCTCACTCATATCCTCACTATCCTCTTTTTCATCATTATTGTCATCATCACCATTCTCCTCAGAGTAGGATGGTGAATGGGGTAGTGAGGTGATAGATTTCATTATTCTTAGTGTAGACCTAGGTGTGTGTCCTACTCTATAGTTGATTTCACCCTCTGCGATCACTTCTCTCTTAGTGGTACCTTCCCCACCATTGGAAATTCCTTGAGGTCACCGCTTGACTCATCGGTGTCCTTGTTTCTGAGACAAAGAGTGGTTTATGGGGCAGGTTGCTTTTGGGTTTTGTTCTTTGGGGTCAACTTCTTTGTGGAATTAGTTTTCAGAATACTAGGGTTTTAGATTTAAGCACATACAACTTAATAAGTAATCTATGTTACTCCTTAATATTTTTATCATTAATCGTAAGAAGTGAAGCACCTAAACCATACACTTACTCAACTTGGTGCTTTGGATCCTTGAAAAGAGAAACTTTTGTAGAATTAAGCCTTAGTGCTCTGAGATATCCGCTAGTTGGGACTTGAATTTCTTAGATTTTGATGATTGGGATGACTTGTGGAGTGTGTTTAGGCATTTTAAGGGTAGTTTATGAGATTGAAAGAAGTCCCCAGATTTTAAAAATGGGTATATGGATCGTTTAACTTTAATTTCCCTATTTAAACCAATTGGCTTGGATCGGGTTAACCCGCGAGACCCATAATGTTGGGCTTGATTGTGATTCGACATAAGGACTCATAGATAGTGACTACGACTTGTATACTCCCTCGAGTCTCTAGTGATCACGACTCAAGGTAACGAGTCGTAATCACTGACTATGACTCATTCTGAGAGTCGTAACAGAGACCAAACTTTTGAGATATGTCCAAGATCCAGGTCCCTACGACTGAGATGATAATTTGTAAAGTCTGACTAAGACTTGTTTAGTGAGTCATGAGGCCTAGCACGAGATAATTTTTCTGATCATTTTCTGTAATCTTCAGCCCTGCACACTGAACACACTAGTTACCCTATAATCAAATATTTTCAAAACATGGGTTGCCTCTCATGCTACACTTGATTTAACATCGCGACACAGTATGACTAGGTTGGACACTCAAAATTCACCAACCATCCCTTTGGATTACCTCCCATGCATCACCTGGTTTAACATTGTAGCATGACACAATTGCCTTGGTTACTCAGACTTCACTAAGGCTTAAATCATCAACCACTTTAACTTTCTTAGTATTACCCATATAGTGCTTGACCGTTTGCCCATTCACTTTGAACAGGGCTTCACCATTATGCTTCAATTCAATAGCACTATGTGGTAACAACCTCACTACAGTGAATGAACCATACCACCTAGACTTTAACTTTTCTGGTAATAAACAAAGTCTCAAATTATAAAGCAATACCCAATCACTAGGCTCAAATACTGTTTTCTCAATTTTTTGATATTGATGCAACTTCATATTCTCCTTGTACAGTGCAGAACTCTCATAATCCCAAAGTCAAAATTCATCCAACTCATTCGCTTTGCTCATCCTTATCTTTGCTACATTATGACACTCAAAATTCAGCTTCTCAAATGCCCATAATGCCTTGTGTTCTAGTTCAACAAGCAAGTGGCATGCCTTGACAAACATAAGCTGATATGGAGAGGAACCTATGAGGGTTTTATAAGCTGTCTAGTAGGCCCATAACACATCATCCAACTTTCTCGACCAATTTGATCTGTTTGCATTCACAATTTTTGCCAATATAGATTTGATTTCCCTATTAGAGACCTCAAGATGTTCGTTCATATAAGGGTGATAAGGTGTTGCTACCTTATGCTTTACTACATATTTCTTAAGTATACTCTTGAATAGACGATTGTAAAATGCCACCCACCATCAGTTATTATTGCATGTGGAGTGCCAAATCGAGAATAAATATGTTTCTTTAGAAATGCAGTGACACTTCTACCTTCATTATTGTGGAGCGCTACCTCTTCCATCTATTTGGACACTAAGTCAACTGCAACTAGAATATATTTCATACTGAAGAAGCTTATGAATGGATCGATAAAGTTAACTCCCTCGACATCAAATAGCTCTAACTCTAGAATAAGGATCATAGGGGGTTCATGGTATCGTGAAATATTGCCCTGACACTGGCATTGGTCATAGGCTAGTGAAAAGTCATGAGCATCCTTGTAGATTGTAGGATAGTAGTACCCACATTGTAAGATTTTATGGGCTGTGCGGGTTTCTCCATAGTGACCCTCTACAGGTGAAGCATGACAAGCCTCAAGAATTCTCATTATCTCTATCTCAGGGATGAATCTATGAATCATACCATCCATACCAATATTAAATAAATAAGGCTCATCCCAGAAAAACTTCCTTATCTCATGAATAAATCTCTTTCTCTATTGTAAGGACAAGTCTTCTGAGACAAGATCACTTGCCAAGTAATTAGCAAAATTAGCAATAGAGGGATTAGGTCTTGCAATGCTGCCAAAATCTAATCATCTAGAAAAGTATCATCAATTTCAAGACCATCCCCTACATCTGTATTGCTTCTTTCTCAAGTATGGATAAGTGATCTACAACTTAATATTCCATGCCTTTTTGATCCTTTACCTTGAAATCAAACTCTTGCAATAAGAGAACCAAATAAATCCATCTCGACTTTATATATTTCTTCGCCATTAGGTATCTCAAGGTTGCATGATCTGTATGAATGATAACGATAGTCCCAATAAAGTAGGAACAAAAATTTTCAAAGGCAAACACTTCTGCTAGCAATTCTTACATGGTAACAATATAGCTCTTTTAAGTAAGGTTTAATGCCCTGTTAGCATAGTAAATTGGGTGAAGTATCTTTCTCGCTTTTGGCCTAGGACAGCCCCTAAGTCCACACCGGATGTATCATACATGATCTCAAATAATAAGAAACAGTCGGGGAATACTATAATTGGGGCTGACACCAACAACTCCTTCAATCACTCAAAAGCCTTCAAACATGCCTTATAAAAATTCAACTTCACCTTTTTCTCAAGAAGATTGCATAGAGGGTTTGCATTCTTTGATAAATCCTTGATGAAATGACTGTAAAAGCCAGCATGGTCAAAAAAACTCCAAATATCCTTCGCCAATAATGGTGGTGGCAGCTTTTTAATTACTTCAATTTTCATCTTATCCACCTCTATTCCCCTTTTTAAGACCTTGTGCCAAAGCACGATTCCTATTTTTGCCATGAAATGGCTTTTCTCCCAGTTTAGCACCAAATTACATTCCTCACATCTACAAAGAGCATTGGCCAAATGGACTAAATAGTCATCAAAATTATCACAAACCACAGAAAGTTATCCATAAATAGCTCAGTGATTTCTTCCACCATATCAGAGAATATCGACATCATGCATCTCTAAAATGTGGAGGGAGCGATACATAACCCAAATGGCATTCTCTTGAACCTAGTCCCATAAGGATAGGTAAAGGTCATCTTTTCTTGGTCTTTAGTTATAATAGTGATCTGATTATAACCCGAATACCCGTTAAGAAAATAATACCAACCCCTGCCTGCTAACCTATCTAGCAAATGATCCATAAAAAACATGGGAAAATGGTTCTTTTCAGTTCATGTATTCAGGTTTCTGTAGTCCCTGCACACGCTCCAACCTGTGACCGGTCTCATTAGAACGAGCTCATTTTCTCATTCAAAACTATAGTAATTCCGCCTTTCTTTGGGATGCATTGGACATGACTGATCCACTTGCTATTCTCAATGAGGTAAACTACACCAACATCTAACCACTTGATGACTTGTTTCTTTACCACCTCCTACATTGGAGGATTTAGCCTATGCTGATGCTCAATATTTAAGACACAATTTGGTTTAAGCTAGATTTTGTGAGTACAAATGACTGGCGTAAAACCTATAATATCTACAATGGTCCACCCTATAACTCTTTTGAACCTCTACAACACTAATAATAATGCCTCTACCTCAATCTCAATTAGGTCAGCTACAATAATCACTAGCAAGGTATTGTCAACCCTTAAAAATGCATAGCATTAGTGATTGGGAAGGGCCTTCAACTCCAGCACCGGTGGCTCCTCAACGGACGATCACGCGGGAGGAGTGGTTCTATTTTTCAAATCATGATCAAGCTTCTTTGGAGCATAGGTGTAAGAACCTCTCCCATACAGAGCTCCACCATTTCATCATATTCCTTAATTCCATCACTATCGAAATTCATAATCCCCTCTACTAATGTTTCAATACCTAGCCTTTTCTCAATAGGAACAATCACTGTATTAACTTTGTCATTATTAATGTCTATAACAAACAGTACTCTCATATCATCCAGCTATTGAATTGATTGGTATACATTAAAGATTACCAATTCATTATTGAGTTTGAACCTCATCTGTCCCCACTCTATATAAATCAATGTCATACCCGTAGCTAGGAAGGGTCATAATAGGGACTTAGAAGTCCACCTCATAATCAAGTATCACAAAATCAGATAGAAAGATGAAGGATTCCACCTTTACAAACACATAAAAAAAACACCGACCAATTTTTTCATGGTTTAGTCGGCCATCAATAGTTTCATAGATGTTGGTTAAGGTGAACCTAACACTACCCGCTTAAACACAACCAGTGGAATAAGATTAAAACTGGCTCCTAAATCACATAAATCCCAAGCTAAGTTGAAGGACCCAATGGTACATGGAATGGTGAAGGGTACAGGGCCCTTCTTCTTCTCTACCAATGATCTAGAAGCAATAGAAGTTTGGTGATGTACATTATTAGCGGGATTATAGCTCACTGTCCGCTTCCTAATGACCAGATCTTTCATGAATTTCGCATAACCAGGCATTTTCTCCAGTGCCTCTACAAGTGGAATGTTGACAGACAACTCTTTCAACATCGACAGGAACTTTTATAGTTATATTCTTCCTACTTCTTCTTCAGTTTCTACGGAAAAGCAGGGGGATATTTTTGAATAGTCTTCAAAATAGGTTCATCAACCTTATATTTTCTTTTATCCTTTGTAGCTCTACACTTAACGCCTGATGATTTTTGAGCTTCAACTTCAGGTGCTTCCTCAATATCAATATTATCACCGTCAATCTTTAACTTAACCATAGTGTATATGAGGGGGTCCATGGTGGTCTTACTACTTTGAGTCATAATGGTATGATAATGACTATCATTCTTTGGAATTTTCACTATATTACTAGGAAAAGTATCAGGCTACCTTTGATTCAATGCGGCCGACATTTGGCCAAACTGCTGCTCTAATTATTTGATCGCGGTGGCGTATGACACAACTTTCTTATTCAACCCTGATATGTCCGCCTTTATTTCCTTAAGGCATATCTTTTAACTTTATTAGCCTTTCTCAAAATTTGACAACATTGCTTTCATTCTCGACTCAGTATCTCGTCTACCTGATGGAGGATATCTGCCACTCTTCTCTTTATAGTCATTTTTACATCTTCAATAACCATCTCGTTCTCTGCTTCTGTCTCGATACCTGTAACCATAGTAGTTCCAAACTTGGTTTCTTTTCTCCTTGGCTTGGAAACCTGCTACTTCTCAATCCAGATACTTCTGTTTCTTATCTGCATCAGGCTTATAAGGCCTGGAAGCATTCATAGCTACAGATTGCTTCATAAGCAACCCAATATCCGTTCAGCGCTGTTCAGCTTCTTGTGCTACCGAATCATCACCAACTCTATATTCACTAGTATTCCTAATAGCATACATACCAGCACCTCTATCAGCCTTCGAAGTGTACCATCCTTGGTTAGTAATAGAGATCTCATCAAGCATTTTCTGTGCTATATCCCAATGAAGGCGCATAAGTATATCTATAGATATTGTGTTAGCCATCGCCCTAGAACTTATATTCAAGGAATGTCTCCAGAAAATTAAACCCTTAAATCCTGTGATTAGGTACTATGCTTAACTTTTTGTAGAACCAAAATCACGTTTCATACATGGACTCTGCAAAAAACTTTTGAAAGTTATAAATCTCATCTTTTAGCCATAGCATCATAGAAGGAGGTATGAATCTATCTAAAAACTATCTTTATAGCTTATTTCAAGTAGTGATTGAGCCTCTAGGAAGTTCCCCCAACCATAGTGATACTTCTCCTATCTGTGAGAAAGGGAACAACAACAACCTCAATGCTTCCTGATCTACTCCCGAAACAGTATGCAAAGTACAGATCATGGTAAATTTAGCAATATGTATGTTTATATCATCTGTTAACAAACCTGAAAATACACCCTTTAAATTTAGCAGCTGGATCATTGCACTGGTAATATTAAACATGAAATTTGGTGGCAAAGTAGGAGGAATAATAGCTCCTGTCTCAGTAGGCTCAACATATCCCATATCTTTATCTTCATCGTAAGGCAATGGAAATTGATAAGCTAAAGTCACTCAAGCTCTACCACCTCACACTCTATCACGATCACCATCAAGTGCTGCTTGACGATCAACTACTAGTCTTGGTCTGGCTAGCTTTGCCTGCTGAACCAACTGAGATTCCTCAACTTCTCTTCTCTTTTATTCAATTGCCTCTACAAACATCAACTTTATCAGTCTATTATCAATATTATATGGATAACCTAGAACAGGGGTTGGTGCAGCAAGAGGGTCATCCCAAACCCCTTCTAAATTGCCGCCCATACTTGCTCACCCATCATATGATTAGGCTGTAGGAGTCTTTTTGGTTCATGATTTAATGATAGCAAGGGATTGACTCAAATCCTAGTGTTAGGCATACACCGTTGTATCCCCAACTAAGAACAGAAAATAAAAGACATAAAACTTCTACAAATCCAATCAACAATTCAACACCATATTACCCAACAATGGTGCCAAAATTTGATGTTGTGCAAAACTAAATTCCAAAAAAGTATGCTGCGGTTGGTGTCAAATATAGTAACCAAACTAGGTTGGATTTGAAACCACAGGAAATGCGGGGAATTATATCTCAAACTTGATGAAATTATGGTTAGTGCGGAAAAATAAATAGGGGGATTTGAGAGTCACAGTAACACGTAACCGAACTTGAGTGATTGAGGTTGTAAACAATAGAAGATTAAAACTAGGACTGTGTTTCCCCTGACTTTTAAATCCATAATATTCTTGTGTTCAATTTACTTATCCAACTGCTCTGTATGCAAAGTCTAACAAGTTATGTATTATCAACTGTCTTGTGAATGTGTTGATAAATCTTACCCGTCACCTTTTGGGTCTTAGGGTGTCACTTTACTATTCCTTGTACTTAACTACAGTAAAACTATCACATTTGGGTCTCAAGCTGATAAGATAAGGGTTGATAACCTCGAATAACTATCGTAATACCTTTTCCCAATCTAAAACTCCCTTGTGAGGATGATCTAGAATACAGGCAATTCCCTAGCTTTTCCAGTAACTTAGAAGAGAACTAATATGAAGAATATTATAATAGATGCACTCACAGTAAATTAGATAAATCTCCCACTTCTCCTATGTTGTTAATCTGCCAGTTAAGGAATTTACTCGCTCATGCTTATGCAATAATCTATAGAAATTAGTAAAGAAGGCAATCAAATTAATTATACAATGATGAAAGAGTAAAATCCAAAATCTCCAATTGAGTGCTTAAAAAAACCCAAGTACAAAAATATCGAGTATCAAGAAGTCAAAGTATCAAAAAATATCTCAATAGTACGTAACATAATAAAAGCATAACCCAAAGGTATTTATAGTATCTCAAACTAACAAAGGAAACCTAATTAAAATAAAATAGGAAAACTTTTTCAGCAGTGGTTACGCCTATGGAAATGAGTCATTTGGTCTAGTTATGACTTTTTACCTGTTGTCATATATCTCTACAAGCATCAGTTGTTACGACTTGCAGTGTCACCATACGAGTCGTATGCTTCTAATCGTTATTACTCCAATAGATTTTCACCTTCATGGCTCTTGAATCTATTATCCTTACGGCTTCTCACCACGAGTCATAGTCAGTCTTTACAACTCGTAGCCTTCAACCATTACCAATGGAGTATCAATCCTTAGGACTTCACATAATTTTCTCAGTACAACTATAAACTATAAATCATACTCTGACGTTATGACTCGTAATCTTCCATGACTTAACTTCTAGAATTTAGCTTTGGCTACTATTAATATTATGGTTGCACACTATGACTCGTAGTCACGCTGTACGAGTCGTGGTTAATCTTAACTTAGCTTTTTCAGTCCAACTTTAGCTACTGGTATCTTGATAAGTCTGGCTACGAGTTGTAATGTGACTTAACGACCCATTTCTTGACCAATACTTTAAATTTTCAGAGCTTTCTTTTCTAATTTTAAGTCCAACACCATTTCTGACCTAGTTTACCTGCAAAATACATAAAACACAAATCATATCCGACAAAAAGACCTAAGTCATGCATAATTTTTCCATTTTATGCATCAAATATGCCATGTTTCCATGACACATCAATGGGTTGGAGGGGGCTACTTCGAATCCCCAAAATTTGATCTAAGGAAAATTCTACCCCGATCAAGGATAAGGTATCTATATTCATTCCTAGATGTTAAATAAGCCACATTTAGCCCTAAGATAGCAATTCTATCTAAATCATGACTAACTAAGTTAATTTCTCCTAAACTATGATCCCTTAATAGACTGAATAGTCCAAATAATGCAAATTATACCTTCAAGACCTATATCCCATCCCATATCTAGCAAAATATCATTAATATACTATGAAATAGCTTAATCTATAGGGAAGGTAAACCTATCCTACATGGACGTCAAAAAAGCTCGATGAAATCCGCTAAGCTGTCGATTTCCCCTTTCGAGAAGCTTCCATGAGATGCCATATTATCAAAATAATAATCAACTCATCAATATGAAGACAATGATACCTATATTGTACTTTTGTAATTCTGGTTCAAAATTACATAAAAATCTTATGTGGGGCCCACTTGCAGAAATTGTATTTTGAAATTGACAACATGTCTCTCTATACTCAAGGAATATTTACCCCCAAGAATGGGTGAATTCCAAACTCAAATGGTGGTATAATCAACCCACAAATATTCTAGTGATTTTGGGAACATCATGAGAAATTAACCATAGAATTTGATGAAACTTAACAAGAATACAAAGAAGAAAAGCATTATTTGAGCTTACGAATTCCCCAAAATCACCCACCAATGATTATTTCATGTTTTCATACCTTCTAGGGTTCTTTGAGAGTGGGTGAAATTGTAAAAAAGGGCTAAGTGGGGAATTTATAGATACCACGTGTTGCTTAAGCGTACATTGGGTTGCTTAAGCAAAAAAGTGTCGATTTAGCAATATTAACGACTTCTGCACATGTCTCTTAAGCAAACTTTAGCCTCTTAAGAAGCCATCGCTTAAGCGACATCAGCTGAGAATGACAGGCCACTAAAACAATCTGTTGGCCTTCATGTAAGAGACCCAATGGGCATCTAAGAGAATGCACCAGCACCAGCACAAGCTAAAGACTTGGAAATTTCAAAGTCTCCACCAACCCCTTGGGATTGATACAGAATTCCAAATACACAAACGAACTATGCAACCCTATACAATTCAACGTTTTGGACTCAGTGGCACAATCAAACTTTTCATCCAATATCATTTAACAAAAAGTGGGTCCTACACCCACATGCTATTATTCTTAACTTTTGGCCAATGACCAAAATGAGTCTAGAAGCTTGGGGACCCAAATCAATGGTTCACCTAGCCTAAAATCAATATTTTAGAGCTGGTGGAACTGTCAAAATTAGCATACGAGGTATTTTGACTGATATTTTTGCTCGGTAGCTAATTTTAACTAGCGAAGACTTCAAAATAAATAATTAACTCTAAAAAACAAATGAATTATCCAGTAACCAAACTTCAGCTCCAACAAGTCATAAATGATTTGGGCCAGCTATAGAAAAACACTAAAGGACAAAAATGAGTAGAAATATATAAAATGACCTAGAGGGTTATTTCAATATTCACTACTAATAACACTTTTGTCATTAAAGTAAGGGATTAAGATATAGCTAAAGCCTCAAACATGTAAGGATACTAGGCTCGCATCTCGCTCTCGATCTCCCAAGTAGCCTTCTCAACTTGGTTGTAACGACCCAATTTTCTAGAACTGGAATGTCACATGGTGCTCATGATCCCAAAGGACGACAAGCTAACCCTCTACTGATATCTGTACCTGAACACTGCATAATATAGATAATAAATGAAAAAAACTGGCCATAAGGTTCAAAATATCTGAAAATACTCAAAATTGAAAACAAAATATTGATACAACTATCCGAAAAGCCTCTAAACTATTTGGACTATGGAGTTGATTGGACATGTCCCCAATTATCTTTGTCTACTGAAAATAAACAAAGTCTAATATGATAATAAAATAAGGATCATCCTCGACTGAAGAAGACTCACTGATACGTCTACTGCTGCTGACTGGAACTGAGCTACTAATGGTACTCTGGATCTCGTGCCTCTAAACCTATGGTGTCAAATAAAACACCATAGCACAAATGCGTCAGTATGGGAATATATCGAGTATGAAGATGAGGTAAGGCTAAATGCAAGGGCTTATGCATGAACACTTACTTAACTGAATAATCATGAGAGTACTGAATGAGAACACATGCATGAATGCATAAATCATAACTGAAATCATCGTGACTCAAAATACTGAAACTTGAATACTACTTTACTGTCATCTGAACTCACTACTAATGCCTGAGATGATGAACACTAAATCATCTGATACTGATAACTGATTACTGGAGTTGAGATCAGTCTTATCTAGCGAGTGATCTCAAAAACTGATGATACTGAAACTGATTAACTGAATCTACTCATATCAATGACTGAATTCTAAGCTTTCTACTCTCGACTGACTGCATCAGAGATCAAATCTCTCTAACGAATGATTCCGGAATCTACTATCAATGATAAGAAATGATCATGTCCGAATCTGACAACAAGAATACTCAACTAAATCTGAGACTGAGATCAAGCCTATCTGACGGGTGATCTCTAGATCTGATAACAAGAATACTCAACTAAATATGAGACTGAGATCAAGCCTATCTGATAGGTGATCTCTAGATCTGATAATGAGATTACTCAATTGAATATGAGACTGAGATCAAGCTTATCTGATGGGTGATCTCTAGATCTGATAATGAGATTACTCAATGGAATATGAGACTGAGATCAAGCCTATCTGATGGGTGATCTCTAGATTTGATACTGAATAACTTTATATGAGACCAAGCCTATCTATCGGGTAGTCCATGATTCAATGGAACTATCTGAGTTCCTTACTGAGATAGATGACTGTATCTGACAGTCCTAATTTCTGAAGATTGATACTAAAATTGCAACTGTGGGAAGTAGTCACTTAACCGACATGCCCCGAATCTCAACTGGTGGGGTCCAACTTGTAACCCCCGCTGGAAGGGTGTCAATACCGTGCCACGGGTAAAGACCTCTCTGTTCAAGCCTATCTGATGGGTGATCCTCGCAGGAAGTCAACTCTAAGGCATATAATAGTCAATCCTATCTAGCGGGTGATGAACTTTTTCTAACGAGTGACTCCTGCATCCTACGCTGGCGCAGTTTTGGAGTTCAGGGATTGCTCCTAACGGCTCTGCCTCTCTAACGGGGAGCCGCCATCCCTGCACTTGCTCGGTGCTAGCTCCTACTCCCAATTGAAAGACTTTGAACTGATTCTTAATTGAATACAAACTAAGCTGAATCTGATACTGATCATGTTTCTCGAATGATCTGACTGAGGTGAGCTGAATTCACTTGGTTCTGTATTTGACAAAATACTACTAAATCTTGTTATCTGACTAAACGACACTGAGCTCAGGATAAATTACTCATACTACTGAGGACTGAACTAAACACTTGAATACTACTAGATTTGAGCTGAGTACAAAACTGAAGCTAGATTACTTGCGGTACCGAGATTACTGAGATTTCTTAAGTTCTGTATCTATCTGAGAGTACAGAGTTCTATAACTCACTGAGTTATGAGAATAGTGGCTTGACTGAGATTATCATGAAAAATGACGGGCTCTAGACTATAGCTAAATTATCTGGTATAAATACCCCCAGGACTCGATAACATAAAAGTAAAGCATACCTATTCTTGAATTATCAATACCATGGACATTTGTTCACCATCACAATCACTACAACATCTCTTCAAGCATTTGGTAATCATAAACATGTGATAGTATAGGGAGCCATGCTATTGGCTCATACTCCATTCAATAAGATCTTGCTTCAAACACTTAGCATGTATTAAAGAACACATAATTGGGGAATTTCATGCAATCATGTCACAGTTCATTCACTAAGGCTTTTCAACAAACACTTGGGATGCATGGGCTTGCACACAATTAGGTATTTCTAGTCAACACTGCTAGAATGGCTCTAATTCCTTCACATAAGCATTTTATCAAACATATGGGGAGCATGCTTTTCTTATTAAACGATTTCTACACTTAATTGACACAAACACACCACTTAACAAGCAACTTGATTTTGTAGAAATCCTAGCTCTTATTCTTGAACAACTTCGAGAGGAAACTAGTTTTTTTAGGTTAAATGAGGCCAAATCCCATGTTAAGGAGTATATATAGGGGTAGCAAAATGAGCCTTTTCGCCCCTGAAATTAAATTGAAAAAATCTCGATTTTACATGCTGGAGAGACGCGGTGGAATCGTGCCAGCTCACTGGAAACTGGACAACTGGGAAACTGGTTGGTGGCGCAACGCGGTGGAAATCGCGTTGCTACCTTGGTTGTGAATTGGAAAGGCACTGCAACGTGGTGAAATCGCGTTGGTACACTGGAAATTGACAATTCTAAAACTAAGCCTTGGCGCGACGCACCATAATCTTGGAGGCTCACTGGATTTTGACGATTGCCATTTTGGCTGGCTCTGCGACGCGCTAAAGTGCTAGGTGGCACACTGTCTCCCTAAAATAGCTCTAACTCTTTGCTCGAGTGTCGGATTTGGGCAAATTTGGTATCGACAAAAAGCTTATTATATTCTCTACATGACAAAAAGTTGATGTTAGGGAAATTCTACACGGTTTTAAATACTTCTCACATGGGAAGAAACTTCTCAACCTTTTTGGGTTGGATTAACACTTTATTGAACATGTTCTAAGGCTCAGGCTATGAGAGAATTTTGCGAGTCTTACATGGGTGGTGTCTCTAGTGAACCTTAATTACTGGAATCTCTCTGGTGTACAACCACCTGATATCACTTGCTAATATGAACACTGACTTATCCACGAAGGTCAGCCGTTCATCCAATTGAATAGAGACCTATCAAGCACATGAGACGTATCTGGGATGTACCACCGCTACATAGAAACATGGAAAACTGAATGAACAATAGCAAAATTTGGGGGCAAAGATAACTCATGAAGCACCTCACCTACGGTGTAAAGGATCTTAAAGGGCCCAATATAACTGGGCCAGAGCTTGTCTTTCCTCCCAAATATCATTACAACCTTCACGGGTGATACTCAAAGGAATACCCGATCACCAACTCCAAATCTCAAGTCACGAAACCTAGGACCTGCATAAGCCTTCTGTATACTCTGAGTTGCCCTCATCCTATCTTAAATCACCCTAAATCTATTCAATGGCTCCTCAAGCAAGTCAGTTCCATGAAGTCTAATCTCAAAGGTCTCAAAACATCCAATCGAAGAACAACATCACATACCATACAAAGCCTTAAAAGGCATATTCTCAATACTCAAATAGTAGCTGTTATTATTTGCAAATTTTGTCAAAGCTAAGTACTGTTCCCACTGACCTCCAAAATCCATAACTTAGGCTCAAAGAATATCTTTAAGAACCTAAACAGTCAATTCCGACTGCCCGTCAGTCCGAGGAGCAAAGGTTGTACTAGGATCTATTGAGTACCCAACTCCTCCTGAAAAGCTCTCCAAAAGCTAGAAGTGAACACCAAACCTTGGTCTGAAATGATAGATATAGACACACTATTTAAACAAACTATCTCACGAACATAAATAGGGGCTAATCTCTCATCATTGAAGGGCATCTAAATAGGAATAAAATGTGTCAACTTGGTCAACCAATCTAACATGACCTCAAAACATTAGGAGGTGCTAGGAAAACCACTCTAATGAAGTCCATGGTAATCTATTTCCACTTTCACTTAGGAATTGGTGATCTCTAAATCAAGCTACAAGGCCTCTGATGCTCAGCCTTCACCTACTGACAACATAGGTAACCAACTAACAAGTCTACCATATCTCTCTTTATACCCCTCTATCAATAATATTTCCTTAAATATCTATATATCATAGTTGTACATGGGTGAATAGAATAACTGGAGCTATGAGCCTTAGGATAAATTGACTAAATCAAGTCACCAACCCTTGAAATGTAATTGTGGCTATAAAATCTCAAAATACCCTCAGAATATATGGCAGCCCTCTTAGACTCACCACTAAGCACCTGATCACAGATGATGCAAAGTCTCATATCTCAAACTGGCAACTCTGAATCTTCGAAAATAGTAAATTCCCTACCTCAACACTAGTAAGAATCCACCTAAGGTTTGAAATATCAAGTCGCAACATAAAGTTGGGTAAGGAATGGATGTCCTATGCCAACGACCTCTGAGAAACTAAAATAGAAGCCAAGATACCCATACTCACCGCCTTTTAGCTTAAGGTATCTTCCGCGATACTCTCCTTGTCCAAATGATACATAATAGAGATGTAATAATCCTTAAGCAACTCCCTCCACCAATTCTTCCTAAAATTAAGCTCCTTTGGGTTATAAGATGCCAACGACTACAATGATCTGTGATAATCTCAGTATACACGCTATAAAGATAATGTCTTTAAATCTTAAGCTTAAAAACAACTGTGGCCAAATCAAAATCATGAGTGAGGTAGTTGCGCTCATGCACCTTTAACTGCCTCGATGCATAAGTAATAAAACGACCCTGCCACATCAACACACAACACAAACCAATACCAGAAGCATCATAATATATGGTAAATCCCTTACTTTCGACAATAATAGATAATATTGGCACCAAAGTGAGAAATCTCTTGATTTACCAACACTCAACTCATACTCCTCAGGCTATTGAAAAGGAACCTCCTTCCGAGTCAATTTAGTCATTGGCATTGCAATAGTGGCAAATCTCTTAACAAATCTCCTAATACTAACTTGCAAACCTAATGAACCTACAAACCTCAGACAGAGATATAGGCATGGCCCAATCACAAATATCCTCAATCTTCATTGGGTCTACCATAATCCCATCAATAGATACCACATGCCCAAGTAATGTCACCGACTCAAGCCAGAACTCACACTTAGAGAATTTTACAAAAGCTTATGATCTCTCAAAGTCTGGATCACAATTATCTAATGTTGCCTATGCTACTCTCTACTTCTCAAATTCACAAGGATGTCATTGATGAACACAATCATAGAGGAATCTAAATAAGGCCTGGACACAATTTGTAAAATCTATAAACTTAGCTAGGGGCATTGGTCAACCCAAAAGATATCATCAGGAACTCATGATGACCATATAGGATCCTAAAGGTTGTCTTTGGGATATATTCAACCCGAATCCTCAACTGATGGTAACTGGATCTCAAGTTAATCATAGAGAACACCACTGCACCCTGAAGCTGGTCAAAAAATCATTAATGCGAGGCATATGATACCAATTTTTAACTGTTACCTTATTAAGTTTCCTATACTCAATACATATATTCATGGAACCATCCTTCTTATTCACAAACAAGATAGGAGCTCCCAAGCAGACACACTCTATCTAATAAAAGCCTTACCCGAAAGATCCTAAAGCTGATAATTTAACTCTTTAAGCTCAACAAGAGCCAAATAATAAGGTGCCATAAAAATGGGTCTAGTGCTTGGCTAAAGATAAATATCAAACTAATATCATGCTCAGGAGGAAAACCAGGTAGATCAGTAGAAAAAATAACATAAAACTCATGAACTATAGAAATAGAGTCAAGCAACAGACTCTCCACACCAACATCACGAATACATGTGAGATAAGACTTACAACCCATCAAAATAAGTATTCTAGACCAAATATAAGAGATGATACACATCAGCTCATGGCTAATAGTTCCCTATCATACAACCAGGGGTATGTCGGGCATGGCTAAGGTAATGGTCTTGGCAAAATAATCCAAGACCACATCATACTAGAATAACTAGTCCATGCCCAAAATTATATCAAAATCCATGATATCTAACACAATAAGATCTGTCTGAGTATCAAACTCTCAAAAATTCACATCATATCTCCATTACTAAAGAATCACCTATGAGAGTAGATACACATAACAACACAGAAAATGAATCCTAAGATAACTCCAACTATAGGGCATAATAAGCAAACACACATGAAAAAATAGATCCCAGATCAAATAAAACAAAAGTTTGCTGATGGCCCTCGTTAAAATTGTACCTGTGATAACAACATTTAAAGTCTCAACCTTCGCTCTAGCAGGTATGACATGCAACTAAACTGGCTCGCCACTTAGTTAGGCTCCTAATCAATCTCTTATCCTACATGCTTGAGAACCTCCATGAACACCTTAGGGACCATCCCAATAACCATGCACACCACCTCTAGCTTAGGAAGGAGCTGCCTGAATTGATGGAACACTCTAAGCTGAAGGAATCATTGCTCCACAATTAGGGTACTCTCTTGAGAAATGTACAAAAGGCCTACAACCATAACATTCCTCAGGCTCTACATTGAAACTGGAAGATCTGACCAACCTAGAATAATAACCACAGCTAGAATAACCATAAGACTAACCACATAATGACTGACCACTACTCTGGATAGGATAATTGTTATAACTAGACTGACCTTCCTTGGTGATCTAAAGTGTGACATCAACGGGCCTACTAGACTAACTCTGATGCTGACATAGCTGACGTGGAGTGTACCTACCCTGAGAACCACTACCTTTTGACTTGCAATATATCTCTTCCATAAATTGTGCATGATTAGAAACCTCAGCAAAAGACCTAAACATAACTACCAAACTCTACGTAGACATGCAAAGAGGAAGTCTCAATCCCTGAACAAAACACTAAAACCTCTAAAACTTAGTAGTTAGAATAAATGTGGCATGTCTGGCCAACTCATGAAATCGAGCCTCATACTCCACAATAGTAATGGAGCCCTACTCCAACCTCAAAAACTAATCTTTGAAAAATTCCCTAAGATTGCAAGAAATATAATTCTCTAAAAAAATCTGGGAGAACTAAGTCTATATCAATAGGGGGATCCAGCTGCCTGGAATCAAGATGAACTCTCCACCAATGTTGACCTGCCAAATCTAACTAAAAAGTAGTGTAATCCATATCACGAGTCTTAACTAGTCCCAAATTATAAAGCCTATCATCACAAGCAAGCAAGAACTCATAAGCATCCTCGCCCGATGCACCAGAAAAACTAGGCATAGCCAATCTGAAGAATCTTCCCAACATCTATTGCTCCTCCACATACATAACAGGCTGGGTAACTACTGACTGGATAGACACTGACTCAAGAAGAGATGCAACTATAGGCTGCACCTCACCTCAATATCACTTTGATCCACAGATTGTGCACCATCAGATGGTGCACCACTAACTAATCCAAAGGTCTGAACAAATGCACCCTTGAGCACTAAATAAGAAATAAACCTTGGTGGAGCCAGAGCTGGTCCCTAGCCCACTGCTAGCCCCCTATACTGATCTCTAGATAGGGATATTTCTCTAAGTTGTCCATGACCTTTAGGTCATCCATGAATAGTAATAGGATCCCTAGATATGACTCAGGGTCCTCATCTAGTGTAGTAGTAGCACGTGTCCTAAACTTTTACAGAAGAGTAAAACCAAAGGAATTCTATAGAAACCAACTCAAACTCTTAGAACAAATTGATTGAAGGAAGTGAAGAACTCATAAGAATGTCCTATAGCCTCTCGAAGATAAGAAACGAATGTCATCATTCTAATTCATGGGACTCTACTTGATACTTTCTCTTGCAATACTGGTGAACCTAGGATTTTATACCAATTTGGCATGACTCAATTACGAGCCATGATATGTACCTACATTATCCCTACCAATAGGCAAGCCAAACCGTAGCCTAGAGCTATAAGCAATGGGCTAATTTGGTAGAAAAAGGTGTAAAAGCAGATACTTGCAAGTAAAGACTTACAATAATAGTAAGGCAATAATAATATTCTAAAAGATAGATAAAACATAACTAATCATCCCACAACCTAGTAATGCCGGTACAAGAGCCACTAGAAAAAAGGAACATAAGTATTGTAATAGTCAATATACATCAATCTCAAATAGTGAAAGACTATACATAAATAATAGAAGAAAAAAGGGAGACTCTGACTCTGAGAGCTTACACTATGTCCAAACTCAACCCAGAACGATCACCACGTCAGTGATGGCCACTAGTACTCGAATCTGCACCAAAAAGGTACAAAAGTATAGTATGAGTACCAAGACCACGGGTTCTCAGTAGACATCATCGTCCAAATGAGCTAAATCATGACATAACTATGATAAAGATGCAAGATAAATAAGCTAAGTCAACGTAAAAAGCCAAACTTAGAAATAAGCTCCAACATTGTGAATAAATAACCGAAATAGATACAATATAAAAGAAAGCATTATTAGGACATGACTCGAACAGGGGCCTAGTCATGTCAGGTATCTCAAGTCTAACTAGGACCGAAGACCTCCCCTAATATCCAGACCATTAACTGCCCTATACCCTATGTCGAATGAATTCTTAACATATAACAAGATAAACAATAATAATTCAAAGATATTAAATAAAGTCTATAAACATAACCACACAGTCACAACCAAGTGTACAACCAATACGAAACTCAATGCCAATACCAATACCAATGCTAACATTAATACCGACACCGCCTATGCCCATAGTAGTCTGACAAATCCTCTAACCAGAATCAAAGAATATCTAGTCGGGACATTCCTTTAACCATAGCCAAAACCAAACCAAAGAAATAATAATGATAAAAAGAAGTCCATAGAATAAAATGGAGTCTTCCATAGTATGGAAGCTCACCACTTCAACTTGACTTGAAAGCTGTCCACGAATCCAAGTCACTGAGTAGGAAGAATGATAGTATGGATAGGTCCTATATCGCGTGGGGATACAATGGCTGAAGATGATTAGTAGAGTGAACATTAGCATGTAACTCAGGGTTAAAGATAAAATGATGGATTCAAAAACCAAATCAAATAACCATATGCAATGACATATATAAATATGTACCGTGTCCAGATAGGGAACAAGGTTTAGCATGCATTTAAAACCTTAGTCTGGATTGTGTAGCTTAACTATCTTAAATCCACCTATGAGCTTTATGGGTCCAGTGTTACCCCCTGAACGGGCCTAAGGGCGTGTAGCTGCATGAATCAGAGATATCATAGAAGGTCGAGGATTCCCATATACCCTTTGTCCTCTATAATATATATACAAGTATAGACTTGGGGGATTCCTCTGTACCACACAAGCATATGGTCACCAAGACCAACCCTCATGTCGGCAAACATGAGTTTCCAGTCCTTCCATCGGACTCACACCTTCACGATAAGATATCAGGACCGATATTATTGTCCAATTAAAACCTTTATCATATAACCAACTATACTGCGGTAAATGGGTTTGCTTCTCTCTTTTTCTTTTAATCTTGATTAAGTATTCTTTTAGTATTTCATTTTTTGATTTTCTCACAAGATATGACCGTAAGACTATTTCCAGGTGTCATTTATAAAGGCATCATTAAGTGGTATCGTCATACGAACTATCACTTATAAGCAATGTCATTAGCCAAAACAAAGGGAATTCCCATGTACCCTGCAAACTCTATTATTAAAATCACTTGGGGGATTCCCATGTACCCTGTAAGGCTTTAATTATACAATCACTTGGGAGATTCCCATGTACCACCGCAAGGTTTTCAAAATCATCCATAGCCATTTAACTATTTCAAAGGTCACAAGTTTAGAGAAAACCATTATCAAGTTCCACCACCATACCCATCCATCCACATGTTCGAAACCATATTTAAAACATGTAAAACCATAATTAAACTATGAGAAAACATCATTCGACATTAAGCATTCAAAGACTTCCAACCTTTATTTCAAAAGCACAATAATACAATGAAAGCCATACATTAAAACATTTGAATTAAGTAAAATAAAAATAAGGGAGGAGTAACATGCCTGAATTACAAAGATTTATAGAGAATTTGACTCTTGAACCCTGAGATGACCACTTTGGAGAAACCCTAGCCAATATTTCTTGATAGGATTTTAAGAGCATAAAGAGGAAGTTTAATGTTGTAAAGTGTGGAATAAATTCCCCCAAAAGTGTTTTAGGGACGTAGGTCTTAAGGGTTGTAAGTGGGAAATGTCCAAAGTGCCCTCAACTTACAAGTAGTAAAAGAGTCATCCTTGGTTATGAGTTGACCCATGGATTCGTCACCACATCATATGACTTGTAGCCACGAGTAGTATCCTAGTCAGTGTGTTGGACAACTATACACTGTCCTCCTTATGAATCCATGACCCCAATCATGACCTGACTATACCACTCGTATGGTCTAGTCGTATCTTAGACAAAACCCAAGGAATTAGACACTGGACACATATGACTCAACCCTACCACTCGTAACCAATCCTCACAGCTCTTAGTGAGCGACTCATACTCAAAGAAGAGTCAAGTTAATAAGTTACTGACTTGGTTATGGTTTGTCCTAATGACTTATCACCACCCTTAATGACCCCCAAACACCATCCACTAAACACGTTATGGATAGTTTCACTTGACCCATCAAGACATCATATGATTCATATGATAACTCATTACCCAAACAGTGAGCTCAAAGCTCAAGAATTTTCCAAGGGGCAAAATCCGGGGTGTTCAAATTCCCCCTACTTGGATCATTCATCCTCGAATGATAGGATAAGGCATTGACAACACGATTAAACCCCAAACATCTCTACTCTTACCCTTAACTAAGTTAGAAAACAAAAATGTCAAGGGAATCAATCATTCCTTTAACAAAGTCATAAAACAAAGGTGTTAAGAAGAAAACATATATTATGCACAATCTTCAAGAGTGGAAACAAGAATGGATACTCGGACTGTATTTCCTCTTCGGCATCCTAAGTAGCCTCTTCGACCTTGTGGTTCCTCTATAGAACCTTTACTGAAGCTACATCCTTGGTCCGTAACCGACGAGCCTGCTGATCTAAAATTTTAACCGGGACCTCTTCATAAGACAAGGAATCCAAAATACCAATATCTTAGATAGGAATAATCTACGATGGATCACCCACACACTTTCTCAACATAGATACGTGGAACACAGGGTGAACGGAGTTCAAACTAGAAGGAAACTCCAATTCATATGCAATATCTAACCCATCTCAAAACCAAGTATGGACCAACATACTGGGACTGAGCTTTCCTTTATTTCCAAATCGCATCACTCCTTTTATGGGAGACACCTTCAAAAATATTCTATCCCCTACCTCAAACTCTAGTTTTCTTTGCCTCATATCCGTATAGGACTTTTGAAAACTTTGGGCGGCCTTAAGTCTATCTTAAATCACCTTTACCTTCTCTATGGCTTTGTGAACTAAATTCAAACCAAATAACTCCTTCCCACCAACCTCAAACTACCCAATAAAAGACCTACACCTTCTACCATACAAAACCTTAAATGGAGCCATCCCAATTCTAGAGTGGTAGCTATTATTATACACAAACTCTGTAAGAGGAAAATGTTTAACCCAACTACCACCATAGTCAATCACGCATGATTGAAGCATATCTTCCAATGCCTGAATAGTCCTTTCTGCTTGCCCATTCAAATGAGGGTGGAAAGTAGTACTAAGACTCACTTTAGTCTCCAAACCTTTCTAGAACGACCACCAAAAGTGTGATGAAAATTGTTTGCCATGATCTGAGATAATAGAAACAGTTACACCATGCACCTTTACCATTTCTTAGAGGTACTACCTTACATAATTCTCTGCCAAAAATTTGCCCTCATTGGCAAAAAATGAGTAGACTTTGTCATACTATCCACGATGAATAAAATCAAATAAAACTGATTCCGATACTGGGGAAGACCAGAAACAAAATCCTTATTGATCACTTCCTACTTCTATACAAGCAAATCAATATCTTGATACAATCCCCTGGGCCTCAAGTGTTCAACTTTCACTTACTAGCACACCATGCACTTAGCCACAAAAATAGCCATATTGCGCTTCATATTGTTCCACCAATATATCTCCTTGAGGTCATGATGCATTTTTATTGAAGTAGGATGTATGGTGTAACATGACTTATGCGCCTCATCCAAGATCCTCTCTCATAATCCATCTATGTTGGGAAAACATAATATTTCATAGTACTGTAAAGGTACCATCACCACTAATCTCGAAGGCCATCACTTTCTGCCTACCTATATCACCCTTGATTCTCATCAAGACAGGATCTAATACCTATTTGTCCTTTATTTTAGCACCAAGAGATGTCTGGGCCACCTTCTGTACAAACACACCACCATTCTCATAGTCCATGAGACAAACTCCAAGGTTATATAACCGGTGAATATCTTTCACCAACTCCTGCTTCCCTTCTATATGAGCTAGACTCCTTATGGATAACATTCTAAGAGCATTAGCAACCACGTTAGCTTTACTTGGATGGTAGTGAAGACTCATGTCATAGTCCTTATGTAGCTCAAGCCATCTCATTTCCTTGAGGTTAAGCTCTTTTAGGGTAAATACATATTGCATGCTCTTATGATCAGAAAAATATCCACATGCACTCTATACAAATTATGATGAAGGATTTTCAGTGCAAACACCATAGTTTATAACTCTAATTCATAAGTCGAATAATTCTTCTTATGCACCTTCAACTGTCTAGAGGCATAAGCTATCACCTTGCCATGTTGTATCAATATGCAACCAAGCCCCACACCAGTTGTATCGTAATAGACCAGAAAACCATCAGTGCCTTCAGGCAAGGTCAAGACCAGAGTTGAAGTCAGCTTATCCTTTATCTTATCAAAACTACCCACACAAGCATCACACTATAAGAACTTTACCTTTTTCTGAGTCAACTTAGTCAACGGGGTAGCTATAGTCAAAAAAATTTCCACGAACCTCCTATAATAATCGCCTAAACCCAAGAAGCTCTGAATATCAATTGGAGTCATGAATCTAAGACACTTCTTAAAAACTGCAACCTTCTGTGGATCCACCATGATCCCTTCACTAGAAATGACATGACCCAAAAAAGTGACACCGTTCAACCAAAATTCACATATAAAAAATTTAGCATACAACTATTGATCCTTCAGTGTCTGCAATATAACATGGAGGTGCTCGGCATGATCCACCTCACTCATAGAGTACACCAGAATATCGTCTATGAATACAATGATGAACAAATCTAACAATTAATGAAAAACTCTATTCATTAAGTCCATGAATGACGCCAGGGCATTAGTCAACCCAAAAGACATAACTAAGAACTCAAAATGGCCATATTGGGTATGGAAGGGAATCTTAGGGTTATCTGCCTCCCTGATCCTTAGATAATGATATCCAGACAAAAGATTAATCTTGAAGAAAAACTTAGCACCCTAAAGCTAATCAAATAAATCATCTATCCATGGAAGAGGGTACTTATTCTTTACTTTCACCTTACTTAACTGTCGATATTCAATACACATATGAAGGGAACCATCTTTCTTATGCACAAATAAAATTGGTGAATCCCATGGAGATACATTAGAACAGATGAAAACCTTGTCTAACAAATCCTTTAGTTGCTCCTTGAGCTCTTTTAACTCAGCTGGAGCCATTCTATACGAAGGAATAGAAATAGGATGAGTTCCCCAAACAAGATCAATCCCAAAATCGATCTCTCTGTTGGAAGGGACACCAAGAAGGTCATCAGGAAAAAACTCAGGAAATTTATTCACCACCGATATGAAATGTAAAGAAGGACCCTCCGAGTAAGAATCTTTAACCTGGACCAAGTGATAGAGGCACCCCGTGAAGATTAATTTTTGAGCTCTAAGATATTATATGAACCTTTCCTTCAGAGCTAGGGAACCACCCTCCCATTTAATAACCGACTCATTAGGGAATTTAAAGACAACCTTACGGGTCCGATAGTCTAGAAAAACATAGCAGAAGTGCAACCAATCCATAATATGACATTGAAATCAACCATGTCTAATTCAAACAGATCCACCAAGGTCTCCCAACCGCCTACTGATACCACATAAGCCCTATAAACCCTTCTAACTACCACAAAGTTACCCACCATGGTAGAGATAGAAAAAGGGTCCAAAATACACTCAGGACCGAAACCAAAATGTACATCCACAAATGGGGTCACATAAGAAATAGTGGACCTTGGATCAAGTAAATAGTACACATCATTGGAAAATAGTTTCACCATACTAGTAATGACATCAGGTGATGCCTCAGACTCCTGATGAGTAGTGAGAGCATAAAATCAGTTTCGACCAGTGCTGAAGCCAAATAGGGCACCCTTTGGTGCTAGAGCTGATGAGGAGGCAACAGGAACATTATTTGCCCCAGAAGCAACCTTGGCCACTAGGCATTTTCAAGAATATGCCCTGGCTGACCATAATTGAAGAACCTCTCCCTTTTCTCATCATAGGAACCTCAATACAATCGACCATAAAACATGTAGGGTGAATATGATGGAGCTGATTGGGCCCTACTAGCCTGATATTGGGCACTCTATGCCCTAAAAGTATTGCCACCATGGAAACATCTATAACCATACGAATTTAGGTAGGGAGCATTAGCCATTGAGTGAGACTCAGAACTACCCCACCTTTTCTTGGACCACTTTCTACCATCCCTGTTACTCATTCATTGGCCACCACTCTGATCAAAGAATCTAAAGTTCTTGCTCTGACTCTCCTCCCATCTCTACTTGCTTTTTCTTCTCTTTCTCAACCTGCTGCATGTATAAAACCAACTTAGAGATTTCCATGTCCTTGTTCAATAAGGTAGACTTACTCTCCAAAATTAAGTCTTGGGATAACCCAGAAGCAAACTTCCTTATTATAGCCCTGATGCTAGAAACCAACTCCGAAGCATACCGAGATAACTTGTGAAACTTCAAGGTATACTTCTTGACTGACATCTTGCCTTTCTTTAGTGTCACGACCCGAACCAGGGCCTGGACGTGAAGGGAATCTCAAGTCCCACATTGACTGGAGATCACCCATTTTGCCTAACCTAGTTAGCACAACAACATCAAGTGTCAGATGAATTCTGAACCTATAACAAGATAGTGTAAAATACGTCTAATATTAATTCATTAATATCTATCGATAACCGAGCAATCGTCCATCGTTAAAATAATTAACCAACCACCCAAGTCCACAGCAATCCAACAAAGACTCTAAAAAATCCAAAATTAATAAAATATAAGGACATGCCCCCAATAGTAGACAAAACAAAGTCTAAACAAGGTCTAAGACATAGGGAATAAGGACCATAAAATAAATCCTTCTAAAGTATAAAAGCTCACAACTTCAATGTTAACTCACGTACTAACTCGAGCACCTGATCACTACGCAGGAAAAGTAGAAAAAGTTTTAGTGCCGGTTAATAGTTGGAGCAATATCATGTAACTCAGGTATAAAGAAATAAGATAATACTATGAAAATAGTTCAAAACCAGTACAACATCTAAAGAATGATAACATATAAAATACATACATACATAAATACATACATACATATATATATATATATATATATATATATATATATATATATATAACATCATATGCCAAGGTAGGGAACTAGGCTTAACAAGAATTTTGAAAATATTAATCTGGGTTGAGTAGCATAACCGTTCTATAACAAGGCACCCACGAGCTAAATGGTCCTAGATCTTACCTAGATGGAAGATCCCAGTTTGTGTAGCCGCACGAACCAGAGAATTTCCATATTCATATATGCCTTTATGGGCGACTGAACCACCCGACATAGTCAAGGTGACTTAAGAACCAATGTATACAATACGAAGGAATCAAACCTCCTATTCATATATATAATTTGGGGGACTCAAACCTCCCATTCATATAAAAACCCATACCGGATAGTACGGTTTCCAGTGTTAGTCCTTCAAACTCCACTTTCACAGCTCGACTACACATCCCACTTTAAAGCCCAATTAAAATATTCATTACACATACACAACCATTAATCCAATTACTTACCAAAGAAATCCCATTGAGATTGTCATACCAACCCCACTAATAAGCGTACAACATGCCATAACCATTATTAATCAACTTAGGACTCAAACCCATTATTTTAAAAAAGAAATCAAATTAATTTAACATTTAGGGACTCAAACCCATTTAATATTTCAAATAAATTTATGGACAAAAAGGCCTTCATAAAACCATTTACCAATCATTAACATTCTTAGGCCAATGCCATAGTACAAAACATAATTCAACATGTGACAAGATCATTCTCATTGATAATTTCAAAAACAGGTTGAGAGCATACCATTATCAAAACAAAAAACCATCATACTTAGGGTTAAAAATGACCCTTTAGTTAAACCACAATTCCCATGCACCCACATGTGAAAAACCATTATTAAAACATGCATAATCATAAATTAAATCATCAGAAAATAATACCCAACAATATTCATTCAAACCCTCAACCTTGGTTTTCAAAATCACCATTACTGAGTCATAAACAATGTTTTAAACATATATTTTTAATGAACTATCAATGAAGAAAGAGTCACATGCTTGAGTTATAAATATTCATGGAGAGAATTTAATCCTTAAGCTCTTAGATGACCACTTTGAAGAAACCCTAGCCCTATCTTGCTTGACAGGTTTTAGAGAGAATTTAGAGAGTGTTTGATCTTGTAAAGTGTATAATGAATGTCAAAAAAGTGTTACAAGATGTAGGTTCTTAAGGGATTAGGGTGGGAAATATCCAAAGTACCATCAACTTAAAGATATAAAATCCCACCTTTGGTTACGAGTCAAGCCACTGACTCATCACCATAACTTATGACTTGTACCATTGAATCATCACCAAGACAGAGAATCAGACATCACACACTATCCAACTTATGACTTTCTAGTCCCACTCATCACTACACCATACGATTCGTATGGACTAGTCATGACCAACAAAGAACACCAAGGGCTTGGACACTTGACAACATACGAATGAACCCTAACCACTCATCATATGATCATACGACCCATGGGAATTCTCTCATAACTAGGATAGAACTTGGATAGTAACACACTGGTAATCTTATGACTAGGGTTATCTGACCCATAACCACATCATACAACTCATGGTGGTGATTATAAGAAGGTCAAAGAGCCTAAAGCTCAGGAAACTTGCAAAGGACAAAGTCTGGGGTGTTTCATTTAGGTTAACAAACACTTCTGCCTTTTTCTTCCTCAAATCTTGAGGTAAGAAGATGTCCAGGAAAGAATTAGAAAAATCATTATACAGGGCTGGCTCAGCATCATCACCCCTTAACTGGTCCCATTTCTCATACCACCGATATGCTATATCTTTCAATTAGTAAGCAGCAAACTCCATGTCCTTCACATTAGTGGCAAACATCACACGAAAGATCTTTTTCATATCTTTAAGAAAACCTTAAGTATCTTTCTCAACCTTTAACACCAGTAAAGGTTGGAGGGTGCAACCTCATAAACTAGCCAACCCTTGTGTCCTCAAAAGATGGAGTAATAAAAACACCATATTCGAAATGAGAAGCTACCATCAGCACTAACATATGAATAGACTAACACAACTCAGCATTTGCCACATCAGCCCGAGGAGCTCGAGAAGGCCTGGAGGGGAATAGTGGAACTCTAAAAGGGCAATTAGAAATTGGACCCCTATACTGAGTATGGATATTATAAATATGGTATGTCCCATCAATGTTGTCCTTGGGTGAGACATAGGAGTTTCTATGAAATTCATATCATCTGGGAGGCATGATCTAAAAAGAAAATAAATGAGATTTAGAGAAAATTTTAGTACCTTATACTTTACAGTCCAAAAATAGAACACAAGAAAAAGAAACATTCCTAAATTCCTTGTAGCCTCTCTCTTAAGAGTGTCGCATGCTACACATCCCTAAACGAAACTCTATTTAACATGACTTTGTGGACTTCTAATTGACCATGAATCTAGGGCTTTGATACCAATCTGACACAACTAGAACTAGGGCCTAGTCGTGTCGGGTATCTTAAGTCTAACTAGGTGCAAAGACCACCCCCGATATCCATACCATTAACTACCCTGAATCTTATGTCATATGAAATCCAAACCTATAAAAAGATAATGCAATAATAATTTAAAGACATTAGATAAAGTCAATAACCATAACCAAACAGTTAAAACCAAGTGTCCAACCAATACCAAACACAATGAAAATACCAATACAAAAGCTAACACTAATATCGATATTGCCCATGCCTATAGTGGTCTGATAAAGCTGCTAACCAGAATCAAAGAATATCTAGTTGGGACATGCCCCAAACCATAGCCAAAACAAAAACCAAAGAAACAATAATGATAAAAAGAAGTCCATATAATGAAATGGGGTCTTCCAAAGTATGAAAGCTCACCACTTTAACCTGACTTAAAAGCTATCCCCAAATCTATGTCACTGAGCAAGAGGAATGGAAGTGTGGACGAGTCCTGCATCATATGGGGATACAACGCTCAAAGATGGTTAGTAGAGTGAACGCTAGGATGCAAATCGGGGATAAAGATAATTTTAATGACATCAATTCAAAAAAAAATTAAATAACCACATGCAATGACATATATACATATATACCATGCCGAGATAAGGAACAAGGTTTAACATGCATTTAAAACCTTAACTTGGATTGGGTAGCTTTACCCTTATAAATCCACCCACGAGTTATTTGGGTCCAGTGTAACACCCTGAATGGGACCCGGTGCGTGTAGCTGCATGAATCATAGATATCACAGAAGGCTGGGGATTTTGTGTACCTTTCTCCCTCTATGACATATATATACAATATAGACTTGAGGATTCCTATGTACCCTACAAGCATATGATCACCAAGACCAACCCTCATGTTGTCAAACATGAGTTTCCAATATCCATCCATCGAACACACACTTTTACATCTAGCTATTATAACCCCAATTATTGCCCAATTAAAACCTTTAACACATAAATAAACCACCAATTCCAGGCATTTTACTAAGGCATCATTGAGTGGTATCGTCATATCGACTATAGCTTACTAGCAATGTCATTATCCAACACTTAGGGGATTTCTATGTACCCTGTAGACTTCATTATTAAAATCACTTGGGGTATTTCCTTGTACCCTACAAGGCTTTCATTATATAATCACTTGGGGGATTCCTGTGTACCCCACAAGGTTTTCAAAACCATATGTAGCTATTTAACCATCTCAAAGTCACAAGTTTAGAGAAATTTATCATTATCAAGTTCTACGACCATACCCTTGCACCCACATATTCAAAACCATATTTAAAATATGGAAAACCATAATAAAACAATGAGAAAACATCATTCAACATTAAGCATTCAAAAACCCCCAACCTTTATTTCAAAACCATAAGAATACCATGAAATCCATATATTAAAATATGTATTTTAAGTAAAATAACAATGAGAGAGGAGTAATATGCCTAAATTATACAGATTCCTGGAGAGAATTTGACTCTTGAACCCTGAGATGACCACTTTGGAGAAACCCTAGCCAATATTCCTTGAGAGGATTTTGAGAGTAGAAAGAGGATGTTTAATCTTGTAAAGTGTGGAATAAATTCCCCCAAAATTGTTTTAGGGACGTGGAGTCTTAAGGTTTTAAGTGGTAAATGTCCAAAGGGCCATTAACTTAAAAGTTGTAAAAGAGTCGTTCTTGATTATGAGTCGACCCATTGACTCATCACCACATTATATGACTCATAGCCACAAGTCATATCCTAGACAGTGTGTTGGAAACCCATACACTATCCTCTTTACAACTCTATGACCTCACTCGTAACCTGACCAGGTAACTGATATAGTCTAGTCATATCCAAGATAGAACCCAAGGGATTAAACATTCAACAGTATACAAATCAAACCTACCACTCATAATCTATCCTCACGACTCTTAGTGAGCCACTCGTACTCATATCAGAGTCAAGTCACCGAGTTACTAATTTGGTTAAGGTTTGTCCTAAAGACTTGTCACCACCCTTAACAACTCACATTCCCAAGTCATAACCATGACAAAACCCTCAACCACCATCTACTGGACACCTTACGGCTAGGGCCACTTAATTCGCCATGACACCATACAACTTATATGATAAGTTATTACCCAGATAGTGAGCTCAAATCTCAAGAATTTTCCAAGAGACAAAATCTAGGGTTTTCACATTAATACTATGAGACTGGCCCCGATAAGACAGTAAGTCTAAAAAAGTAAATAACTCAATGCGGACCCTCATAAGCCCAGAGAGTGTAATCAAAAGAAAGTACAAAACCAAAGTTCCACAAATTTATCGAATATCAAGTAATAACCAAGAATCCATCTATACCATATAATATCATAAATAAAATCTCAATGTCGTACTTGAATTGGAACTCAATATCATTAGCAGTTGTCAGACTTGAATCGAAACTCGTATCATAAATTATCAAAATTTAACCTAAACTCATATCATTAATAATCTATTGAAGTTTTCCTAAAATAAGTATTTTAATGGGTAAAAAATTCGTATAGAAGTCTATAAGAGCTAACATGAATCTTGTCCTAAGATGAGCTATAGGGGCCCACTTTCGATCCCTAAAATCTGTTCTAAGGCAAATTCTACCCAAAAATAGGATAAGATATTGAAATTAACTTGTAGATATTAAATCAGCCATAATTAGCCCTAAAATAGCTATTCTACCTAAATCAAGAGCAGCTAGTTAATTTCACCAAAATTATGGTTCTGTAATAAGCTAAATAGTCCAAATAATGTCAATTATACCAGTTATACTTGCAAGACATAATTAAGATCCTATATCTAGCATAATATCATAAATATACGATGAATTTTCTTAATCTATAAGGAAGTTAAACCTAGCCTACCTGGTCGCTGAAGAAAAGCCTGGCGAAATCCAATAAACTATTGATTTCCCTTTTTGAGAAGATTTCATGAGATGCCACATTATCAAAATCATAATCAACTAAACAATACAAAAAAAATGATACCCACATTTTACTTTTGTGCTTCAGGTCCAAAATCACGTAAAAATCATATATAGGGCCCACCGGTAAAAATGGATTTATAAAGACGATGATACATAGCTCTATGCTCATGAAATATTTACCCTTAAGAATGGGTGAACTCTGAGCTCAAATAGTTCTACAATCAATCCACTAAAATTCTAGGGATTTGGGGGAAATTATGAGAAATTAACCATGGAATTTGCTGAAGCTTATGAAGAATTCAAAGAAGAAAAGAGTTATTCGATCTTACGAACGCCCCAAAATCACCCACTAATACTTCTCCTAAATTTCTCACCTTCTAGGATTCTACTCTCTTGAAAAATAGGAGAAAACAATGGAAAAAACAAGGTAAGTTAGGAATTTATAGGTACCAGGTGTTGGTTAAGCAGACATTGGATTGCTTAAACAGTCATCGTTTAAGTAGCCAAGTGCCGCTTTAGCAATATTAGTGACTGTTGCTCATGTGCTTAAGAAACCTTTGGCCTCTTAAGAGGCAAATGCATCACTTAAGCTACACCAGCAGAGTAAGCCAGACCATTTAAGAGACCGGTTAGTCGCTTTAGCTCCCTTCTCTTAGTGGATCGCTTAAGTGAATGCACCAGTACCAGCTAAAGACTTGGAAATTTCCAAGCCTCCACCGACCCCTTGAGATTTATCCAAAATCTTGTATACACAAATGAACTATGCTACCCTATAAAATTCCATGTTCTTGACTCAATGACACAATCAAATTTCTAGCCAAGATTGTTTCGATAAAAAGAGGATGCCACACCACGTGTCATTTTTCTTAACTTCCTTCCAATTGCCCAAAATGATTCTTAAAGCCTTGAGACCTAAACCAATGGTCCACCTAGACTAAAATTGATGTTTCAAAGATGTACTCTCAAAATAGTCGTATGAGGTCATTTGATTGAAGTTTTTGCTCGGTAGCCAATTTTAACCATCGAAGACTTCAAAATAAGAAATTAGTTCTAAAAACCCAATTATTTGCCTGATAACTAAACTGTCAGCTCTAGTAAGTCATAATGACTTAGGTAAACTATAGAAAAGCTGTAAATGGAAAAAATGGGTGGAAATGCAGAAAATAACCTAGAGAATTATTATACTAGGATAGGAATATAGATAGATCACCTTACTTTGTTACTAAATATAAAGATATATAAATGTATTTGAATTGAGTTATCATATCTCGGTTTAATGATATAGTTGTGAAGTCAATTCGAATAGAGGATTAGAGACTCGAAAGACTATGATCATATAATCAACCCCATAAATCAACAACTGGATAATCCAATAAGTTGATGAAATTAATACTCTACATGATTGTTAGAAAATCCATAATCCTAAATTGGTTCTTTCATTGAAAGCGTAAAATTTATTCTTATCTTGTTTAATTATTCATTAGTTATTTCTTTTATTATTATTCTGGAATAAATAAGGATTATTTTAATTTAGAAAAATAGTTAATCATTAAATCCCTATAGGTACGATAGATGGACTCTCAATCCTATGTTACTTGAATGATCGCGTACACTTGCGTGTGTATTTAGATGCAACAAGTTTTTGATGTCGTTGCTTGAGACTTCTAAATTAATTTTTTATCTAGATTAGACTTTATTTATTTATTTCTTCAATTTTTAACATATATTATATTTTTGTATAAACATTTATTTTGTGTGATAGCTTCTAAAATGACATACAAAAAATGTGGAGCGATAGCTACTCATCTTTTATTGATTCTTGTCTTATTTGTAGAGGACCCCACCTATGAAAACATTGTTCAAATCTTTTGATCTGACAAAATGTTAATGTGATCCCTCTAAATTCTACGATTAGAACTTTTGTAAAATGTGTGGTGGTCAATGGAATATTTGTTCAAAGTATTATAACCCTTCCCCGGATCCTGTTTATGATGATTCTAATATTATTTGTGTTTTATATAGTATGGATTCTTTCAAAAACTTATTAAAGGAATATAAGGGTTTCCTTAAGGCAACTATAAATGGGATGATACACTTAATGAAAGAAAGAGATTTTTTTATACATGAAGTTGACGGGTTTGATTTGGATATTCACAACTTAAAAGTTATGTTGAGTGCAAAGATATATGCGTTTAATGCACAATAGATCAGTGATGAGTTGTGGGAGTATGAAAAGATACTTGATCATATTTTTATTAATGTTGTCACTATTTAAAAAATTACATATGAGGATGTAAATAGTAATACAATTCATGAGTTAGGGTGTATTGGACCTCATTCCTAACAATTTTCCACACTATTCTTAGATAATGAGATATTAATTATGTCATCCGAGCATATGGATGAGTGTAAGGAGAAGTAATAATATGTCTATATTCTTGAATTAATTGTGCCAAAATTAGAAATAACATGCCTCATTTCAAGGCCAAGTAGTTTAAAATGTACTATTCATTACTCGATTCCTTTATCTTTGTACCACCACCCTTCTAGTGAAGCAAAAAAATGGATGTGATATTAGGGGTGGAATTCATATCCTTAAGGTAAAGGGAAAAACTGATGAATCATTCCGCGACACTACATTAGACTCTTGTTAGGAGGCAACCAATGCATAGCAGTTAACTTAATTTATTTAATTTATTTTAATTTTTTATCGTCTCTTTTTTTGTGTGTTTTCTCAAACGTAGGGAAATTCTGAGTACCCAAAACTTAGAGCTAAGGAGTAAGTTTGAGATTAAGTGTGCGGTGCATGCAACCCATGATGAAAATTGAAAAAACATGCTTCTAGCTAGGTCTGGGAGGGCCTTAGGAAGTATCTTTAACCCTTACTTTATTTATTTCTTTGGGGACAAACCATGATTTTTAAGTATGGACGAGGTATCTTCCAATATTAATTTAGGGTGAAGTGTGCTATAGATATTATTTATTTTCTATTTTTTCTATTTTATCCTTTTTAGTTTCTTGCTTTTGGAAAAAACAAAAAAGAAATTAAAAAGTCCAAGAATACAAGAATATTTTTCTTTTATTTTTTTAGTTTAAAATAGTTTTTGTTAGTTTTTAGATTTTGTAGCCTTTAGTAGGACATACATCGTCCACTCCTTGATTTTTCTTTTCAATTCTTTTCTAATAGGGATCCCTTAGAACCAAGTATATTTTATTATATAGGTGTAAATTTATTTATTTTTTATTCTTTTAGAGAGTGAAAATTCCACATTTTTTACTTATGTGATATTAGTGACTTATGCTTGAGCTTGAATAGTACTTTTTGTGAGTTCTTGAAAGTAAATAAAATAGTAGATTTTTTGACACCTAGGATAATGGTTATGACTCTATATATAGCTTATTTTATTTTATAGTTTATTATGACCTTGTCTATCTTAGTAGTGGATTGATCCATCTTGATTGTTACTTGTACTATGTGTGGTAAGGATTTCTTACATATTTCATGTTTTTCATCTTAGTTCAGAACTTCTCCTGTATGTTATTAAAGCAAAATAAAAATGATGTTCTATTTAAAAAATGATATTGAATTTATTTGATTTGTCTTATTGAGTTTTAGCCTTTTCAGATACTACACTACTAGTTAAAACCTTAGAGCCGGGAGCTTTTTGTTGGTAGCCATATATTTACCTTGGCCCTTTTGTTGTGTTGCTAGTATTTGCACCCTACTTTGTTGAGCACTGTAGCATAGACTATGATAAATTTGTTAAATCTAGAGAAAAAAAGTGGTTGAGTGTTATAAAGGTAACCAATGATAGCTGCAAAGTGAGGAAAAGACCTTCTTTGAAAGAATGTGACATGAGGAAAAAAAGAAAAAACTATTTTAGAAAAATAATGTTTAAAGCATTCTTGATAAGAGATTACTTGTGAAAATAATTATTGAAGAGAGGGCTGAAATAAAGTAAAGAAATTAATGGGTCGTGAAGGTTAAACAGTTCAAATGTTTACAAAAGTGTAAGTCGCAATTATATAGTTTTCCTACTCATCTCCTAGATAATAGTACAACTTGTTAAAGTCCTATTCGATTCTTTCCGTACATGCTTAATTAGTAGAGATTTACACAATGGAAAAGTCTATGGTTCTTGTGCATACCTATGAATTCATTTTTGAATGTGAGAGTTGTTCTTTGATTCTAACTCCTTATATTATATTCAATCTTTTGAATTGAGTTTGTGGATTATATATTTTTCTTGTGGGGGCACTTGTTTCATGATAGATAACTTATATTATTAACATTCTTTGACAGAAGTAGGTGAACGAACTTAAATTTGATGTAGTGTAGTCCAACATTGAGGTTAGGAGGCTTGAGATTTGTCGTTTGTTTGTATTTTGATGTGTCATAGTTTCATGGCACATTTGATACCTAAAACGGTGAAAATACGCATCAACTTTGGTTGTTTCATCGGATATGATATGTGTTTCATGTGTGTTATAGGTGAATTAGGTTAGAATTGGAGTTTGACTAAAAAAATACGGAAAAAACTATGAAAGGTGGAAGTACTGGTCAGACTCCGAGTCGTTAAGTCACCTTACGCCTTGTAGCAAGACTCTAGAGGATACCAGTGTTAAAAAATCTAACTAAAGACTGATCATGACCTATAAGAAGTGACAATGAGTTATGGTGAGAAATCATATTGAGCACAGTGACTAAAACTCATGAAGATAGATAAAAGAGGCTCTAGTGGAATGAATGAAAATCACGAATCGTAAGTACTAACTACGACTCGTGGTGAAAGTTGTCCTTAAAATAGACTCAGAAGTCCTAAAAGAGAAAATTCACTGGAGTAACTATGATTAGCAGACTATGACTCGTAATGACACCTAATGAGTACTCACCACTAAAGACAAAAAAGAGCTACGACAACAGACAATGAGGCTTGACTAGTCCTAACAAATCATTGCAAGTGGCATAACCACTGTCGACATAGTATTCTTATTTTGTTTTAATTGGGTTTACTTTACTATTTTGGGATACTATAAATACCCATGGGATATACTTTTATTATGTTACGTAGTTTTGATACTTTTGCAGATACTTTTCAACTTGATACTTTGTTCTTGGGTTTGGTTTCGTAATCAACTTAAGATTTTGGATTTTATTGTTTTCACTCTTATGCAATTGACTCAATATTTTCTTCTGTGGATTCCTTAGACTATTGCATGACCCTGAGCGGCTAAATTTCATAACTAGGGTTGTGGGAACCCTGGCGTATTAGCAATGTAGGGGAAGTGAAAGATTCATAGAGATTGTTGTGACTGTATGTATTGTAGTCTTCTTTACATTAATTGTCTCCTCAGCTACTACAGGAGCTTGGGAACTACCTTTATTTGAGATCGTCATCACAAGGGAGTTTGAGGTTAGGAAAAGAGGGTTACAATAGTGATTCAAGGTTATCAATCCTCTTCTAATAAAATTAAGACTCAAAAGGTGATACTTGTATGGGTGTCAAGGACAAAGGATAATAAGGAGACACCTTGAGACCCATAAGGTGAAGGGTGAGATTTATCAACACGTTCGTAAGATGATTGATATCATAAAAGTTGTCAAACCTTACATATAGTGTAGGGGGATAGGTGAATTAAACACGAGAAACCTACAGAGTTAGAATCTAGGGGGAACATAGTCCTAGTGTTCGTCTTCTATTGTTTACAACCTCAAGCACTCAAGTTCGGTAACTCGTTACTCTGACTTTCAAATACCCCATTTACTTTTCCGCACTTCCCATGATTTCAGCAAGTTTGAGACATAATTCCATGCATTCCCTGTGGATTTGACCCCAGCCTAGTTTGGGTTGCTATATTTGACATTGACTGCAACACACTTCTTTGGAGATTAATTTTGGGCGATATAAATTTTTTGCGTTGTTGTCGGGGAATACGGTGTTGAGTTATTGATTGGAGTTGTTAAATTTTTAGATTTTTAGTTTTCTGTTATTTGTTGGGTATATGCCGGTGTGTATCTAACACTAGGAATTGAGTTAATCTCTTGCTCCCATTGAATCCTGAACTAGAAGACTGCTATTGCCTAATCGTACAATGAGCAAACTAGTACGGGCAGGTGATTTATAAGGGGTTTGGGATGGCCATCATGATTTAACTCTACCTAATTTTGGTGATCTATATAATATTACTAATATACAGATAGAGTTGATGTTAGCCAAAACTGCTAACTAGATAAGGCAGGTTGAGGAAGCTTGATTGGCTTAGCAAGCCGAGCTAGCCAGGCTAAGACTAGTAGCTGATCGTCAGGAAGAACTTGATGTTGATCGAGTGTAACAACCTGAGAATACCCCTTAGTCATCACACCGTGCTTACAGTCTCGAGGGACTACAAGCTAACCTATGTGCTAGTACCTGCTATGAGCACTGAATAACATAATTATAAATGCGGAAGAATACTGGTATGCCATAAGGTTTTAATAACTGAATTTAAAATTGAAATATAAGTCTATAGAAACAACTGAATGAATTTGATAAAATAAAAATAAACTGGATCACTAAATGTAATATCTGAATACTGAATAACTGACTCTAAATCTCAAAAGCCTCTATAACTGACTGACTAAATATGAGTTGATGGGAAAGCCCCAACTAACTCCAACTAACTACTAACTGAGACATAAAATAAAGTAAGCCTGTCCATGAAGTATAAGGACTCACCACTGCTACTGCTGAGAATTTGATAAGTCTACTCACGAGCCAGGAACTGAGCATCAGAACCTATGAGATAATACATCATAGCGTAAAATAAAAGGTATGCGGTTAGTATTTTGAATGTACTAGTATGCTAAATGAAGTAGGCTAACATGAATGGTTTCATGAACAAAACTAATGATTAGCCAGATAAGCATGTAAAGCATGGAGTACTGAGCAGAGAACATGGAATCTACAAATACTGATAATGCATGGAAATCTATTAATACTGAGGATGTATGACCAATCATATAACATAACTGAGTAAAATCTGTAAACTAAAATACTGAGATAACTAAAATCTGTATGCTTTGGTCAAGTAACACTGAGATTGAATAATTGAACTGGGACTATAACTGAGACTATATATGAGATTGTAGGAGGTATCAACTAACCGACATTCCCTAATTTGAGCTAATCGGGGTCCAACCTGTAACCCCAACTGGAAGGGTGTTAATACCATGCCACGAGTCCTAACAATGGCTATGTGGATCCACTAAATTGATATAATGTCCAGGACTAAGGGTATCAATCCTGAACTGACGGGTGACCCCTGCGAGATAGTCAAGCCTAATCTGATGGGTCACTACTCATATCCTATGCTGGCTACGTATTTCTGGAGCATAGGGACTGCTACTAATGACTCTGCCTATTTGATAGGGAAGCCGTGATGATAGGCGAAATTACGCGCCTATATCAATATATTTTGCCCATATTTTAGCCTAGTTTCGAGAACTAATTATCTATTTCGTACACTTTTAGTCCTTTTTCCTGTAAATGAGCTAACAAATGTGATTAGGAAAGTTTCAGGTATAAATGATGCAAAATACAGCAATTTATGGCTTACTTGACGCAAAAGAAAGCTCACAAACGAGATGGAAAGGAGCTGGACGCATAAAGGACTAAATCTGCTGCATGGAAAATCTGTCCCGGGCTAAAACAGCATTTCTGAAGACTTTGGGACTTACAGACACAAAGCTGGATTTTTGCCATAATACATTAACCTAGTGCAATTAGGTTATGTGTTTCATCATTCTATTTGGATTATAATTTTGTAACCTTACCCTAGTACAATTGGGTCAAGGATTTCATTAGTATATTAGGATTTGGTTATTTATTTTATTAGTTTAGTAGGAGTAGGATAGGAGTATTATAAATACCCTATCATGTTAGAGATTTAGGAGAGAGGAGGAGACATTCTGACAATTCATTCATCTCCTTACAATTAAGACATCTTCCTACAACCCATTCTCAATTCTTCATTCTTCTACTCTTAAATTCCACAACAAGAGAATCGTTACTTGCTACGGAATCACTAAAACCACACGCCAAACACCTACTATTCACGCCATCCACCATGCAAAACGTGATATCCTTCGCATTCATGGGTAACTAAATCTCTTAGTTGGGGTTATGGAAGCCGAATGAGTTACTATCTATAGCTATGAGTTTGTGAGTTCAAGACAAGTATATTGCTTATATCATTATTCTCTTCATCTTAAATCTACATTCTTTGCGGTTCAAACACAAGAACACGCCATTCTAACATCTAACCTGTTCGAGAGAAAGGTTATTTGTCTAGAAAAGAAGACGCATAGACCAACGCCAGTCTAACATCTGACTTGTTCGAGAGAAAAGTTATTTGTCTGGAAAAGAGATAATGTCAAGGTAGTAGGACACCCTTTCCTATTAAAAAGCTAGTGCCGTACCTGGACTAACTTCTTGGAGAATTCGTACCGTTAGTCACGCTTTAAGCTCGAGAGAGTTAAAGTGAAATAGTCCTTGTTTAGGTCGAGAGACGCTTGGATTTACCATCGACTACAATTCTCTATAAGCAATTACATGTCAAGACTCTACACACTCATAGCCAATAGAGACGTATACCTCAGAAGGTGGACATAACCCCAACGCCTCAATTCTCATTGTTTACAACACACGTGACAATCTCTCTTTATTTTGCTATTTTCAGTTCTTACATTCTTGTTTTGGTTACATACTACAATCCCCCCTTTCCTACGAGACTTGCACTAAAAGTCTAGTAATTTCTCTTGCTTGTTGGCCAAGCTATTCTCTGTGGGATCGATACCCAACCCAGGTTGGGTTCTATATTTGCTAACGACCGCTTTACACTCCCACGAGAGCTGTAGATTGAGCGTTATCAAGCCGCCATCCCTACATTCGCTCGGTGCTAAATCCTACTCTGAACTGAAAAACACTGAGGTACTAGACTGTTTTGAGTTGAATAACTGATATATGACTATTTTGATAATGCTCATAATATAATCTGAAGACTATTTTGTAATGCACTGAGGCTAGACTAAATAAACAACTATGGGTTTTGGGTATTCAATACCCCCAGGACTCAAAGCAACAAAACGGACACTAAAGCTTGAAGGCCCAAACATGAAGGCTCTTAATAAATAAATCACTCTTGTAGCCATTTTACCAAACACTTGTAGTTCATGGTTTTAAAACAATCATAGGAATGCCATAGAACTTGTAGAAATAGCATGAATTCATCATAATATTATTAAATCATGGTTTAATTCAATAAATCATAATATTAAAATATGGAAGATTAAATAATAACAATAATTTCATGGTAACATGTTATAGAGTCATAGTTCATGGACATTCATGGATAAAATCATAATTTAAAGCATGATAACTTGAAAAGATCACAACTTTATAATTTTGAAAGGTTGCTTGGACTCCATGGATGAAAGGGATCCATGGATGAACATCTAACATACCTGGATTAATGAATTTGAAGAGATGAATGGAGAGTTCTTGATAAATTGCCTTGAATTTGAGGGCTAGGGTTTTTTGTTCTTTAAAGAGGGATCTTTAATTTTGAAGAAGAATTGAATAATGATGACTACTTAGTGTGTTTAGGGGTTAAATTTCGTGTTTTAGGTTAAAATTAGGACCGTGGAAAAAGAACCAAATACCCTTAAACGAATTTAAAAACGGAAGCTGAAAACTAACCATCCTGATTTTTGGCCTTGGCGCGATACGCCACTATCGCACCAAGCTATTGGAAAAGGGACAACTGGGACCTGGACAGACGGCGTGGTGCACCACCATCATGGTAAGCCTGTGGATGCCATTTTGGCCACCTCCGCGATGTGCCATGATCGCGGAGACACACTGGAAATCTACAATTTTAATTTGGACTATCTACCCAACGTGCTGAGGGTTAAAATGATGGTGTTTAATGTCTGAAACTTAAAATCATCATAACTTCTTACCCGATTCTTGGATTTGAGCAAATTTTATATCGTTGGAAAGCTAATTGAATTTCCTATGCAATGTCGGGCTCAAATATGAAAATGATGAGTGTTTCAAAAATTTCATATACGAATACTCATGTATTGGGACTTAGATTATGCTAGGGAAATATAGGGTGTTACAATATCTTCCCCTTGGGATCATTCATCCCCAAATGAAACTGGTTAAGATGAGGGAACTGATGGCATGAGCTTACACACTGAATATGAATATCTGATGCATGGAATACATGACTGATAGGAACATAATGTACGGCTGAAACAGAGCATAATAGAGAAAATAAAATCTTAAGAAGATTAGTACCTTATACTGAATCTGGATTCGCAGAGAAAAGATGAGGGTACTTGATCCACATATATACTTTTGTTTCCCAGGTGGCTCTCTCAACGGATTGATTCCGTCAAAGAACTTTGACTAGTGGAACTTCTTTGTTCCTTAGTCTACGAACTTGATGATCAAGAATTTTGACTAGAACTTCCTCAAAGGAAAGACTATTCTGAATATCTACACTTTCTAAGGGAACAATTATAGCTGAATCAACAATACATTTTTTCAACAACGAGACATGGAACACTGGGTGTACTAAGGCTAAATATGAAGGCAACTCAAGCTCATAAGCTATCTTTCTGAAATAATTGAGAATTCTGAAAGGACCGACATGTCGAGGAATGAGTTTCCCTTTCTTGCCGAATCTATTTTCTCCCTTCATGGGGGAGATTTTCAAGTACACGAAGTCACCGACATCAAACTCGAGATCCTTTCTCCTCACATCAGTATACTTTTCTGTCGGCTCTGGGTATCCCTAAGCCTTTCTCTGATCAACTGAACCTTTTCTAATGCATCAAACACCAAGTCAGACCCTACTACTGTAGCATCACCTAATTAAAACCAACCAATTGGAGATCTACATATCCTACAATAGAGAGCCTTAAATGGATCCATAAAAATACTGGAATGATAGCTGTTATTGTATGCGAATTCAATCAAAGAAAAATGGTCATCCCAACTACCCTTGAAATAAACAAGCACACTCTCAGCATATCCTCAAGATTCTGAATGGTTTTTTCTGCTGACCGTTTGTCTGAGGGTGGAAGGATTTACTGAGGTGGACTTGGGTACCAAGACCCTTTTGGAACGCTTTCTAGAAGTGAGAGGTAAATTGAGTACCTCTATCATAGATGATAGATAAGGGAACACCATGCAACCTAACTAACTCTCTGATATAGAGATTGGCATAGTCCTTGGCTGAGTAAGAGGTATGGACTGGCAAGAAATGAATTGAGCTACTCTGCACCCATACACTACCTTCTGCTGAATCGAGTAAGCGGACACCTAGTCGGGCAAGCTGATGAACTTCCTGAGCTAACTTCTTCTAACCATCCTCAACATGAGCAACACTACCCATACATATTCTACTGAGAGCATCATCCACTACATTGGCCTTGCTCGGATAATACAAAACACTCATGTCATAGTCTTTCAATAACTCTAACCATCTTCTCTGATGCAAATTCAAATCTTTCTGAGAGAACACATACTGAAGGCTTTTGTGATCTGTGAACATATCCACATGCACCCCATACAAGTAATGCCTCCAAACTACAGCTGCTAGCTCAAGATCATGAGTCAGATAATTCTTCTCATGAGGCTTAAGTTGTCTGGAGGCATAGGCAATGACCTTTCCTCTCTACATAAGGACATAACCCAAGTCAACTCTGGATGCATCAGAGTACACGACAAAACCATCTAAACCTCTGGTAGAGTCAAGATTGGGGCTGAGGTTAGTCGTCTTCAACCCCTGAAAACTCTTCTCACATGAATCTAACCACTGAGACTTAACTTTATTCTGAGTCAATCTAGACATGGGGGATGCAATAGAAGAAAACCCTTCAACAAATCGATGGTAATAGCCAGCTAAACCCAAGAAACTCTTGATATCTGATGGAGAGATATGTCTAGTCCAGTTTCTCACCGCTTCAATCTTTTGAAGATCAACTCTAATGCCATCACTGGAAATAAAATGGACAAGGAAAGCTACTGATCTTCACCAGAATTCACACTTACTAAATTTAGCAAACAACTAGTGAGCTCTAAGAGTATGAAGCACTATGCTGATATGGTCTGCATGATCACTTTTGCTATGAGAATGGACAAGAATGTTATCAATGAAGACTATGATGAGCATGTCCAAGTACTGCTTAAACACTCAGTTTATCAAGTCCATGAAGGCTGCTAGGGCATTTGTAAGACCAAAAGACATGACTAGAAATTTAAAGTGACCATACCGAGTTTAGAAAGCTATTTTTGGAATGTCACGTTCTCTGACTCTAAGCTAATGATATCCTGATCTGAGGTCTATCTTGAAAAAATATTTGGCACCCTGAAGTTGGTCAAATAAGTCATCGATTCTAGGAAGTGGATATTTATTCTTGACTGTAACCTTGTTCAACTAATGGTAGTCTATGCATATTCTGATAGAACCATCTTTCTTAAGCACGGATAGAACAGGTGCACCCCATGGGGAGACACTGGGTCTTATGAATCCCTTTTCTAAGAGATCTTTCAACTGTTCTTTCAGTTCCTTGAGTTCAGCTGGATCCATTCTATATGGTGGAATAGATATAGGCTGAGTATCTAGAAAAAGGTCTATTTTGAAGTCGATTTCCCTTTCGGGAGGAACTCCGGGAAGATCTTCAGGAAATATACCTGAGAATTCTTTTACTATTGGAAATGACTTAAGAGTAAGAGTTTCTGAGTTAGAGTCTTTGACTTGCACGAGATAGTAAATACACCCATTTGATATCATCTTTCTGGCTCTAAGGTATAAAATCAATTGACCCCTAAGAGCTGCAGTACTACCCCTCCATTTAAGGACTCATTTATTTGGAAACTAAAAATGAACTATTCTATTTCTATAATCAATTGAGGCATAGCATGAGTGGAGCCAATCCATGCTGAGAATGACATCAAAATCCATCATCTCTAACTCCGCGAGATCAACTAAAGTAACTTTTTGAGCTATTATGATTGGACATTTCCTGTATACCTTTTTGGCTACAATGGACATGCCTACTAGGATAGACACAAAAAAGGGCTCTGCTAGTGTTTTGAGACTGTCTTCAAAATTGATAGCTATATATGTATTTACAAAAGAAAGAGAAGATCCAAGGTCTAGTAAAGCATAAATATATAACTGAAAGACTTGCAATATATTAGTAGCTACGTTAGGAGAATTTTCCTAATCTTGGCAGGACTGAAGAGCATATAATCTATTCATACGCTGACTACTGGTAGCACGGGAAGCGACACCCTGCTAAGTTGGGCGGTCAGATGGAACTGACGATTGATGGGACTGTCCCTATTAGTGCACATCCCTACCTTTCTGAGTAACTACTCGACACTCCCAAATTTGATGGCCTGGCTTGCCATATCCAAAGAATACATCAATACCCGCTTTATACTCATCCTGATGGTGTCTTCCATATTTCTGACTTAGAGGATTTGTATGAGCACTACTAACACTGACCTGGGACTTAGATCCTGGTGCCCTATCCGTATTGTCATTTCTGAATTTGGGTACTAGGGCACTGGCTGAAGAAGGTACTGAGGCTGAAGACCTCTGATGAAACTGAGGACGGCTACCACCTTCTGACTTTGGCTAATTAAAATTAAAACTACCCATCCTATCTCTCTTGTTTTCTCTCTCTTTCTTCTTAATATTCTGCTCCTCTATCTATTAAGCATAAACCATCAGCCTAGACAAGTCCATCTCACTAATTAGCATTACGGTCCTACACTTTTTAACCACACTATCAAATATGCCACACACAAACCTACTCATCTTAGACCTACTATCACCCACCACATAAGGAGTATATCTAGCTAACTGAGTGAACTTGAGAGAATACTCCCTTACACTTATGATGCCTTGCCTCAAATTAATGAACTCCAATACTTTGGCCTCTCTTAACTCCAATGGAAAGAATCTTTCCAAGAAAGCCATGGCAAAGTCTTTGTATTCTATAGGCCTTGCATCAATACCTCTATCAACTTTCCACTGCTTAAACCAATTATGGGTTACATCCTTTAATTGATATACATCCAACTCATCACTCTGACTAGACATCACTCCTATAGCATTCGTGACCTTCTGCACCATATCTAAGAATTCCTGTGGATCCTTTTTAGACTTGGATCCTATGAAAGAAGGAGGATTCATTTGGGTGAAATCTCAAATACTAGTTGTAGTAGTATTGGCCACTGGGTTAACCGGAATAATGGCTGGCCATTCATTTTGTACTACTATGCTAGAGTAGTGAACACATCCCTGAATTTTGTGTGAGAGAGATGCTCATCCAGAGGATCTGCCTGGACTGACTGAGGGGCTGGTTGAGTTCTCGTTCTTCTTACGTTCTTCTTGGGAGGCATGTTCTATAAATGGAAGGAAAAAACATGTTAGATTGAGAGTTTAACTTGAGTACATGCTCAATCGCATGACATGAATACTTGAAAGAAGGGAAACTTTTCCTAAATGCCTTGTAGCCTCTCTTCCATAAGTGTGGCGTACTACAAACCCATGCATAAGACTTTAGATGACATAGCTTTCAGACTTTCTAGGATGCTTTAAAACCTTAGGCACTGATACCAAGTTTGAAATGATCCAAGACTACCCCCTAGTCGTCACATGGTGCTTATAGTCCTGAGGGACCACAAGCTAACCGCTGAGCTGGTACCTGCTGTGAGCACTGAATAACTGAATCTAATGTATGAAAAGCCTCTATAAGTGACTAACTAAATATGAGTTGATGGGATAGGACCCAACTAACTCCAACTAACTACTAACTAAGACATGAAATAAAGTAAGCCTGTCCTCAAAGTATGAGTACTCACCACTACTACTGTTGAGAATCTGATGTGTCTACTCATGAGCCAAGAATTGAGCATCATAACCTATGATATAATACATCATAGCACAAAAGAAAAGGTATTCGATCAGTACTTTGAATGTACTGGTATGCTAAATGAGGTAGGCTGACATGCATGATTTCATGAGCAGAACTAATGATTATCTGGATATGTATGTAAAGCATGGAGTACTCAGTAGAGAACATTGAATCTGTAGATATTGATAATGTATGGAAATATATAAATACTGAGGATTCATGACCAAGCATATAACATAACTGAGTAAAATCTGTAAACTAAAATACTGAGATAACTAAAATCTGTATTCTTTGGTCAAGTAATACTAAGACTGAATAACTAAACTGGGGCTGTAACTGAGACCATATCTATGATTGTGGAAGGTATCATCTAACCGATATTCTCCAATTTGAGATAATTGGGGTTAAACCTGTAACCCCAGCTGGAAAGGTATTAATACCATACCACGGGTACTAGCAATAGTTGTATAGATCCACTAAACTGATATAATGTCCAAAGGACTAAGGGTGTCAAACCTAAACTGACGGGTGACCCTGTAAGATAATCAAGCCTAATCTGACGGGTGACTACTCATATCCTATGTTGGCTACATAGTTCTAGAGTATAGGGACTACTACTAATGACTCTGCCTATCTGATGGAGAAGCCTCCATCCCTACATTTGCTCGGTGCTAAATCCTACTCCCAATTGAAAGACACTGAGGTACTAGACTGTTCTAAGTTGAATAATTGATATCTAAATATTTTGATAATGCTTATAATATAATCTGAAGACTATTCTATGATGTGCTGAGGCTAGACTAAATAAATAGCTATGGTTTTCGGGTATTCAATACCCCTAGGACTCAAAGAAACAGTACTGAAAGAACACTAAAAATTGATAGGAATGTCATGGAACTTGTAGAAATAGCATGAATTCATCATAATAGCAATAAATTATGGTTTAATTCAGTAAATCATAATATTAAAACATGGAAGATTGAATAATAACAATAATTTCATGGTACCATGGTATATAATCATAGTTCATAGAGATTCATGGATGAAATCATAATTTAAAACATGATAACTTGAAAAGATCACAACTTTATAATTTAAAAAGGTTGCTTGGACTCTATGGATGAACATCTAAAATACCTGGGTTAATGAGTTTAAAGAGATGAATAGAGAGTTCTTGAGAAATTGCTTTGAATTTGAGGGCTAGGGTTTCTTGTTCTTGAAAGAGGGATCTTTAATTTTGAAGAAGAATTGAATAATGATGACTACTTAATGTGTTTAGGGGTTAAATTTTATGTTTTAGGTTAACTATGGCTATGGGAAAAGACCCAAATACCCTTAAACGAATTTAAAAATGGAAGCTGAAAACTGACCATCCCAATTTTTGGCCTTAGTGCGATGCGCCACTGTCGTGCCAAGATATTAAAAAAGGGACAACTTGGACTTGGACAGATTACACAATGCGCCACCATCATGGTAAGCCTATGGATGCCATTTTGGATACCTCTGTGATGCATCATGATCGTGGAGGCCTATTGGAAATTGGCTTGCTCCGCGACACGCCATGATCATGGAGTCATGCTGAAAATCGATAATTGTCATTTGGATTGTCTATGTGACGCGCTGAGGGTTAAAATGATAGTGTTTAATGACTGAAACTTAAAATCACCATAACTTCTTACCCAGTTATTGGATTTTAGCAAATTTTATATCATTGGAAAGCTAATTGAATTCCTACGCAATGGCCAGCTCTAAACTGAAAAATAATGAGTGTTTTAAAAATTTCATATACGAATACTCATGTATTAGGACTTAGATTATGCTAAGAAAATATAGGGTGTTATATCGAGATAGAGTGTGAGGCGGTAGAGATCGAGTGATCCCAGCGTATCAATATCTACCATCATATGATAAAGATGAGGATATGGGATACATTAAGATTGCTGAGATATGAGGCATGATTCCTCCTACTTTACCCCTAAATATTAAGTTTGATATCACTAATACAATGATCCAGCTGCTAAATTTAAAGGGTGTGTTCTTGGAGTCATCAATAGATGATGTAAACATGCGTATTTTAATTTTACTAGAATAAACACTTCATACACTATTTTAGGGGTGCATCAAGAAGCATTGATATTGAGGTTGTTCGTACTTTCGTTAATCAGAGAAGCATCATTATGGTTGGGTCAAATTCTTAGAGGCTCAATCATGACTTGGTATGAGTTTTATAGATAATTTTTAAACTAGTTCTTTCCTTCTACCAGGATGCTACAATTAAAAGATAAGATTTATAACTTCAGGCAATTGCCTGCTGAGTCCATGTATGAGGTGTGGTTCTGGTTCAAAAAAAAGGTTAAGCAGACACGTAATCACTGGATTCCAGGGTTTAATTTGATGGAAATATTCTAAAGATCCCTAATATAAGTTCTAAGGCAATGGCATACACAAAATCTATTGGCATATTTATGCATCTTCGGTGGGAGATAACACAAAAAATGCTAGATGAGATATTTATCACTAACCGAGGATGGCACACTCGAGAGGATGATAGGGGTGTTGGTACATATTCCATTGGAGTTGCTAGTGGCTACAAAGCTATTGATGATTTGGTTGCACAAGAAGTTACACAACTCAAAATAGAGATTGGGTTAATTATAAAATAATTTATAATAATGAATTCTGAAAAAAGTGAATGCAGTAGGGGTTAAAAGGTCTGATTCTAGAGCTTATGAGTGTGACATAGATGTGGAAGATAATTATCTAGATTGATAATTGGCAAGTTTCTGAGCCAATTGGAAAGGGAACCAAGGTCGAAACTACTATGGTGATAGATACCAAGATAAAAACCGAGAGTGAGATGGTAATTGGAGGCATAAAGATAACTATAAAGAGAAAAGTGATAGAAATGTTCCACTGGGTAGTCGATATACCCAATCAAGAATAGGAGCAATGTTTCCAAACTAGTGAAAGGATAAAAGAGTCAAGAGAGCTTTCTTAAGGAGATTAAGGCGGATATATCAGGATTGAACCAGAAATTTGATTCACATGCCACTATGATAAAATAAGTGGAGCAATAATTTAGCCAGATACTGTCCCTATTAAATTAGAGGTAGCCTAGAACTCTTATCAGTAATACAGTGCAAAGTCTAAAAAATAATAGTCATTGTCATGACATTACCACTCAGAGTGGTAAAACCACTATAGATCCCTAATGTCTGTTGTAGAAGAGTAAAGAAATAATGGTGATAAGATTGATGTTGATGAGACACCTATAGTAGATTCTAAAAAATTGATAGGTGTTGAATGTATTGGTGATAAGGATAAAATAAAAAGAAATTATGATGAGCCGGTGTTGAGGACTATTTCGAGAACCCTCCCTATTTTCCTCAAAGGATGAGAAAAAGAAGGTAAGTATAAAAAGTTCTTGTCAATGTTACAGGAATTATCTGTTAATATTTCCTTTGTTAAGGCATTGGAGAAAATTTCTAGCTATGCAAAGTTCATGACAGACTTGGTCACTAGAAAGTGGGTAGTGAGTTTTGAGCCCACTAACAATGTGCACCATTGTAGTGTTATTGCTTCCAGATCATTAGTAGAGAATAAGGAGGACCCATGAGCCTTCACTATTCCATATACTATTAGGTCTTTTAACTTTTCTAGAGCATTACATGACTTGGAAGCCAACATCAATCTGATATCACTGGTGTTATAAGAAGGTCAGATAGGGGCACCCAAACTGACATCTATGAGAGTGTTGATGGCTAACTGCACATAAAAGTGGATAGTTATTATTAATTTTGATATGTTGGTGAAGGTGGTATCCTTTATATTTCCTTATAATTTTGTTATTCTTGACTGTGAGGTGGACTTCTAAGTCTCTATTATCTTATCTAGACCATTCCTAGCTATAGGTAGGGCGTTTGTTGATATGAAATTGGGACAGATGAAGTTTAGACGGAATGAAGAGCAAGTAATCTTCAATGTGTTCCAATCAATAAAGCAATCTGATGATATACAGTTGGTGTTTATGATAGATGCTATTGATGATAATATTGATGTTGTTGTTGTACCTATTGAAGAGAGTCTTGGAGTCAAGGCTTTAGCAATGGTGATTATGAACTTTGATAGTAATGGCATTGAGGAATATGATAAGACGGTGAGCGCTTTGTATGGGAGGGGTTCTTACACTTATTCTCTAAAGAAGCATGATCTGGATTTGAGAAGTAGAACCACTCCTCCCACTCGACCATCTATTTAAGATCCATCAATCTTGGATTTGAATGCCCTCCTTTCTTATTTGCGTTATGTATTCTTGGGGGCCGACAATACCTTATCAGTGATTAATGTACTTTTCTTAGTTGAGACAGAGGTAGAAGTGTTGATATTAGTTTAGCGGAGATTCAAGAGAGCTATCAAATGGACCATTGAAGATATTATGGACATTCCATAAGGTATTTATACCCACAAAATATAGCTTGAACCAGAAAGCATTCCCAATATTAAGCATCAGTGGAGATTGAATCCGCTTATGCAGGAGGTTGTGAAGAAAAAAGTTATTAAGTGGTTAGATGCTAGGGTGGTTTATCCAATTGTTGATAGAAAGTGGGTTATCCCAGTTCAATGTATTCCTAAAAAGTATGGAATTACTGTTGTTCCAAATGAGAAAAATTTTCTCATTCCAATGTGACCAATCACAGGTTTGAGAGTGTGCATGGACTACAGAAAGCTAAACACATGGACCTAGTAAGACTATTTTCCTATGTCATTTATGGATCAGATGTTAGACAGGTTAGAAGGCAGGGTTGGTATTGTTTCCTTAACACATATCCAGGATACAATAAAATCACTATTACTCCTAAAGACTAAGAAAATATATCCATTACTTGCCTCTATCAGACTTTTGCATTCAAAAAGATGTCATTCTGTTTGTGTAATGCTTCAACCATTTTTTAGAGATGTATGATATCGATATTCTCTGACATAGTGGCAAATACCATTGAGGGCCTTATGGATGACTTTTCTGTAGTTGGTGATTTTTTTTATGATTTTTTTGTCCACTTGGCGAATGCTAGCCAAAGGTGTGAGGAATACAACTTGGTATTAAACTGGAAAAAGTGACATTCTATGGTAAAATAAGGTATGTTCTCAGGCACAATATCTCAAACAAGGGCATTGATGTAGATAAAGTAAAAATTAAAGTGATTGAGAAGCTGCAACCTCATGTCTCGGCGAACGATATTATTACAGGCGTTTCATCTAAGATTTCTTAATGATTTCAAATCCTCTATGCAAGATTCTGGAGAAAGAGGTGATGTTTGATTTTTATGATGCATGACTTAAGGCCTTTGAGTGCCTGAAAAGAGCGGTTGATGTCATTCTCTATCATTGTATCTCCTAGCAGGTCTTTACTATTTGAGATCATTTATGATGCAAGCGATGTGGCCTTGGGTGCTGTCCTAGGCAAAAGGTAATAGAAGATCCTACACCCAATTTATTATGTCAGCAAGGCATTAAACCCTGCACAAAAGAACTACATAGTTACTGAGCAAAAGTTGCTTGAAGTGGTTTTTGCCTTCAAAAAATTCTAGTCTTATTAGATTAGGAATAAATTCATAGTCCATACAACTTTGAGACTCCTAATAGTGAAAAAAGATGCAAAGCCAAGATTGATTCGTTAGGTTCTCCTACTGCAAAATTTTGATTTTGAGGTGAAGGATCGAAAAGGCATGGAAAACCAAGTTACGGATCACTTATCTAGACTTGAGGAAGAAGAATGCAGAAAGTACGGGATAGGCCAAAAATCGATGATACTTTTCCAGAAGAGCAAATTTTGGCAGCATCGCAAGACCTAACCCCCTGGTTTGCTGACTTTGCAAATTACTTAACAAGTGATCTTGTCTTAGGAGACTTGTCCTTCCAGTAGTGAAATAGATTTATGCATGAGGTAAGGAAGTTTTCCTTGGATGAGCCTTACCTTTTCAGAATTTGTGCAGATGGTGTTATTCATAGATGCATCCCGAAGGTAGAAATAATAAGTATTCTTGAGGCTTGTCATGCTTCCCCAGTTAGGGTTCATCATGGAGGAACACACACATCCTATAAAATTTTGCAATGTGGATACTACTGACTGACTATATACAAGGATGCTCAAGACTTTGCACTTGTTTGTGAACAATATCAATGTTAAGGCAATATTTCATGATGCTATTAACTCTTCTCCATCCCTATTCTAGAGTTAGAACTGTTTGATGTATGGGGATTGACTTCATGGGTCGGTTCATGAGCTCCTATTTTATGAAGTATATTTTAGATACAGTGGAGTATGTATCTAAATAGGTGGAAGAAGTTGTGCTCCCCAATAAGGAAGAAAAAAGTGTCACCATCTTTCTGAAGAAACATATCTTTTCTCGATTTGACACTCTATGTTCGATAATTAGTAATGGTGGATCTAATTTTTGCAGTCATTTATTTAGGAGTCTAATTGAAAAATATTGTGTGAAGCATAAGGTGGCAACACCTTACCATCCTCAGAAGAGTGCGTAGGTTGAGGTCTCCAATAGAGAAATCAAGTCCATATTAGTGAAGACTATGAATGCCAAAATGACTGATGTCTAGAAAGTTAAATGATGCGTTGTGGGCCTATCAAACTTCTTATAAGACACCCATATATGCCTCTCTATATCAGCTTGTGTATGGAAAGTCATGCCACTTTCTTGTTGAACTTTAGCACAAGGCACTGTAAGGGATGAAAAAGCTAAATTTTGAGTGGCATGATACGACTTAATTAAGGATGAGCAAGGTGAAGGTGTTGGATGAGTTTTGAATCCGTGCTTATGAAAGTTCTTCTCTATATAAGGAGAAGATAAAGTTGTATAATGATTGAAAAAGCGAGAAAAGAGTGTTTCTGCTCGGTGATCTAGACTTGTTGTATAATTTAAGACTTATTTCCTAGCAAGCTAAAGTCTAGGTTGTATGGACCATTCACTGTGGTGAGGGTGTTAACATATGGTTCTATAGATCAGAAGCATGATGGTGAATCCCCATTTAAGGTGAATGGGCAAAGGATGAAGCACTATTGTAACTCCCTAAGATCTCATCCTGAGACGTCACACGATGCTTATGACCTCGAAGGACCACAAGCTAACCCTTTACTGATATCTGTACTTGTACATTGCACAATGTCTAAAATAAATGAGTAAACTAGCCATAAGGTTCAACACATCCATGAATACTCATAATATAGAAAACTGAATATTAATACATCCATCTGAAAAGCCTTTAAACTGTCTGAACTGTGGAGTTGATGGAACATGTCCCTAACTAACTCCGTCAACAGAAAATAAACAAAGTCTAAAACAATAGTAGGAAGCTGAGACTCGTCCTCAAAAGAATAGGACTCACTGCTACTGCTGCTTACTGGGACCAAACTATTGAGGCTAAAGTAGATCCTGTCCCTCTGAACCTATGGTATCAAATAAAACACCATAGCACAAATGAGTCAGTACAAAAATGTACCAAGTATGTAGACGGGGTAGGCTAATGCAAGGGTTCATGCATGCACAATATCTAAATTGAATAATCATGAAAATGCCGCATGAGAACACATACATGAATGCACAGAACATGAATACAATTATCGCAACTCTAGATATTGAAACTCAGATACCACTTTACTGCAGATCGAACTCACTACTAACACTGAGATACTAAATCACTGACTCATCTGATACTAATAACTGAGGATATGGATGTGCTTACATCAATGACTGAATTCTTGGACTTACTGCTTTCGACTGATAGGATTAGAGATCAATCTTTCTACAGATGATTTTGGAAGCTTTATCAATGATAAGAACTATGATTATATCTGAATCTGACAACAAGAATACTCAATAAAAATCTGATACTATGATCAAGCCTGTCTAACAGCATATCTCTAAATATAATATCAAATAACTGTATGTCTGACCAAGCCTATCTACCGGGATGATCCATGAATCAAAGAAACTATCTGTGTTCCTTATAAAGATAGATGAATATATCTGACAGTCTTGATTTCTGAAGACTGAATCTAAAACTGAAACTATGGGAAGTAGTCACTTAATTGACATGCCCCGACCTACCACAGGTGGGGTCCAACCTGTGCCCCAGTTGGAAGGGTGTCATTACCGCGCCACTGGTAAAGACAACTCTATGTGACCCTCATCTAGTAGGTCTTTAAACGAGAACGGTGGATCCCTCATCTAGCAAGTATAATTTCTCTTATCCACCCTCAACTAATAGGTATGATGTCTCAACCTACGCTGGCTACATAGTTCTGTAGCACAAGGATTGCTTCTAAGAATCACACCCTCTACTAGTAGGTGAGATCCCATCCTTGAGCTCGCTCGGTACTAGTTTCTACTCCCAACTGAAAGACTCTGAACTAAATTCTCAATTGAACACTGGCTGAACTGAATCTGAAACTGATCATATTACTCAAAAGATCTGACTGAATTACGCTGAGATCACTTATTTCCGTATCTGACGAAAAAGATATCAAATTATGGTATCTGACTGATGATATAGAGCTTGAATGGATTACTCGAATCACTTTTAAGATTAGAATTGAATCACTTGAATACTATTAGAACTGAGTTGATTACAGGTCTGAGGCTAGGTTACTAGCGATATAGAGATTACAGAGATAACTGAGATTACCGAGCTTTATTAAGCTTTGCACTTGTCAAAGAAAACAGAGTTCTATAGTTCACTGAGTTCTCAGAATTATGGCTCGGTTGGAATTATTGAGAAATTGACATAGGCTCTAGACAATAGCTCTATTTTTGGGTATAAATACCCTCAGGACTCGATAACATAAAAGTAAGACATAATCATTCTTCATCACAAATCATTCATGCATCATCACGGTCATTTATTCATCACTACCATCATTTATTCATCATTTCAAGCATTCATTCATCATTACAATCATTTATGTATTATCACAATCGTTAAAGAATCACTTCAAGTAGTTGGGCACCACAATATACTTTCCCTCTCAAGATCCTTAGGACATCGCATTAAGCATTTAGGAAACATAGACCTCTATTCATCATCACATACTAGCCTAGGAAAGACATGCTATTAGATTATACCCCATTCAACGAGATCTTACATCAAGTACTTCATACCTATATCGGTATTATCGTGTATTTGGATATCACTTGACTTAGGGGAAAACTTCATACTAACACGTCACTATTTACTTGCTAACCACTTGACATGTATTAAAAGCTTAGCATATTTGAAAGAGCACAAAATCGGGGGATTTACAACCATCATATCTAAACTTGTTCCTTTGTTCCCTAGGGTCTTTCAACAACCACTAGACACGACCGATTTTACACCTACTTGGGGATTTCATGCTATCTTGGCACATTTCACTCACTAAGGCATTTTATCAAAGACTAGGCATGCATGGATGTCACGCCCCAAATCCTATTAAGGCGGACTGGCACCCATTGCCGGTAAGGCTCGGGAGAACCAACCTGCAGCAATACATTACCTATGAACATTATAAGTTCCTTTCATACTAAACATGCCCTCAAAAGATAAATAGGACTAGCAAGCCAAAAGATATGATATGACTAGGCCGTTGGAGCCACAATGTCTACGATACGATACGTGACCATACTATACTTTACGTAGTCTACAAAGCCTCTAGACAAGAAACGTTATCTTATAAGGGTCGGGACAGGCCCCGCCTCATGATAAGATACTATACAATGCAAAAAGATATGATAAGACTCAAAGCCCCGAAGCAACCTGGAGCTCAGTGACTGCGGTTGATATCCTGTACTCTTACTAGGGAGGTTTAGTAGCTTCTGTACCTGCATCATGGAATGCAGGTCCCCCAAGAGGGACGTCAGTACGAAATAATGTACTGAATATGTAAGGCAACATGTACTATATATGAGATAAAAACTCAAATAAAACCATGTACTGTTGTAGGGTAAAAGACCACCTTTATGAATATTGTGGAGTCATGTATCTTATAACAATTATGTTACTTTACTCTTATTACTTGTATAATCTGTGCACAGCATGTAATACAAATGACCAGCTGATCAGTGGTAAATCTATATCAGGATCGACCCATGCTAGGCTTTCCTTTCACCCCTGGGATACCCCCTGTAACACTGGGATTGACCCATGCTAGGTGATTCTTTCACCCCTGGGATACCACCCATCAGAAGCAACTGTAGACATATATCTTCTTATTACTTTTGAGATGAATCTTTGGTGGTCGTAACATTTGAGCTATAAGACTATAAGCATGACAAATGACAAGTATGCGTCCATGTAACATCATATCATAATGAAAAGAGTGGGTTGTACAATTAGTGAAACATGTAGGACATAAACAACGTATGAACTTTATTTAGCTAAAAAGAAGACTCATATGTCATGGTACCCAATGTATGTATGCAGCAGTGACAATGCTCAAATCTGGACACACAAGTACATGTTAAAGAGTGGAGTGGTTATGTCGAAGTTTGTAAAGATCTCTATGTGCCAATGAAGACTTTGGATTCCATGCCAAATAATAAGAGATCGAATAGCCTTACATACCTCGACATATCAACTTGTTTTTACCTCGAAATGACTTCTTTTCTTCCAACTATTTATCTACAATATCATGTTTTAAAGCTAGTATTAGCAGCTAATCAATGCATCTGGACAGCCCAATCTCACAAGACACAACACTTTGGCAACAAACGTATAACCATCAACTCAATGGTGTTATTCCGACTTTCTCAATTCTAACTGTATTCAACCAGCATACATTATCATATACATGATGTATACAGCCTATATTAGTTCTATAACATGCTGGCAACAGTCCATAACTACAACACATAACCATTTTACAAAACGCTCAACTAAGAAGCACAACATCTCGTCGTCTCCCTACATTTCGTCGTTAACAATTCATTCTTGTCCCAACTTTGAACCAGATGCTCCCAACATATATATACATCAAATAAACCTTAACATAGTCACAAAATATCTCAAAACGTAGGGGGAAACGTGAAACAACATCCCCCTCAACAAAACGGTCCAATACCAGTTTGGAAGCACATAAGATCATATAAGGATACTTGTTTCCAAAGAACTAGCAAAACAGTCCAGCAACCTTGGCAACCATATACACACTATAACATGTTAATAACCTCAACTTTAAATCATATTAAAGTCAAAAATCAGGGTAAGAATCGTTCCAAAGCCAAGAAAACTAAACAACAACTTTCAGGACACAAGCTGTCCAGAAATTCCTGCACAGTGAACCAGCCAACTTATCTTGTTTTCCATGGAAAATTCATATCAAGTATATGGTTATTTTTTACATACCTTAACTTCCAAGGTGTAGGTCTAATTCAAGAACTCAAAAAGTAGCCATTGTTTGCCTTCCAAGGTGAAGAAATACCAAGAGAAACTTAGAGAGAAATTCTGAAATTTTTTGGTCTTTTCTTTGGTTAACCTAGAGCTCGGTTTTGGTCCCTTTTTAAGGAGACTTTAGACCGAATTTCTCCTAATATTTGTAGCTGATTAACTCAAGTTGTTCAATGACTAATTTTCCCCTTTCACTTGGGCCTTTTGGATCTCTAAATCAATGGGCTTTAGTGGCCCATTTCCTTACTCTTTCTTGCACTTTGTTTGGGCTCAATTTTGTTAGTAGTGAATGAATGTAGTTGGGCCTATTATATAAAAATCTTGGGCTGAACATCTTGGGACAATATAATGTTAAACCATTGTCTTTAATAGCCTCCCTAACTTGGGCTTCGTTTGTCACAAGACTTGGAAAGTTTCGGCGTTAAGCCTTGTCTTCGTTCCCCTTTCTTTTTACTAACGTCTAGACTTCAAGTGAGTTCACTTATGAATGAATTCTTCTCCCTCATGTATATATAATTTTTAAGCTAAGCACACAGGTGAATCACCTGCTAGCTTCCTAAGTTCCATAAGCACGTCAATGATTTTCTCCGTTTAAGGCCACAGTCTCTAAATAGACTTCCAGATAGTGCCCCAATCTAACACTTGAACACTTGAAAAATTTTGGTAGTAATTAAATCAAGTCGTATGTCATTTTATGTGAACATTACTAGTACATGTAAAATGTGGGGTGTTACAATGGACTAGCTCACAATTTGGAGTTTCCTATTCAACATACTATAGCGGCCCTTATGCTTCACCTAAGCTCTTTATCAAACCTATGGGGAACGTTCTTCACTTATTCAACCATTTCTACACCCAAAAGTCATGAACACATCACATGGAAAAACAACTTTAAGAGGGTCTATCATAAACATCACATGAATTCCACATACTAGGGTCAAAGCTCATAAATTTTGTAGGTAAACATAAATCAAAACTCAACAACAAATTAAACTTCCATTTCAACTCATACAAATTATTAACAACTCATAAACATAAAAATCTTTTAGTTTTAAAAAGGGTTCTTGAGCTTCTTGGATGAAAGAGAGCCAAGAATCAACATCTACATACCTTAACCTTTGAAATTGGATGAACTTTAGTGCTTGAAACTTTATCCACACTTGAAATAAATAAATTCTTGAAGCCCACACTATGAGGAACTTGATTCTTAAAGAAACCTTGAAGATTTATGGATGATTTTTGGAAGATTAGGGTTCTTGATTGGAACCCTAGTTATGCTCTCTTGAGAGAGTTGAAAAAGAAAATGATTGAATTAGGGTTTGAATGAGGGTTCCTCATATTTATAGAGGTTAAAAAAGGGTGGAAAATGACCAAAATATCCTTGAACAAACTCCCTTGAATTGCTGAAAAAATATACTTGACTCCATCCGTGATAGGCCGTCAGTTTCGTGATAGACCGTCATGAATGGTCATCACAAAAGGGGTCCAAATTCTTGATTTTCTACCCAGGGCTGACGACGTCATCATAAATATCATCAGAATGTGACGACGTCATCAAAAAGGGCATAAAAAATATGATAGTCCGTCAGAAACGTCATCATCGTTCTCCAGCTTGACATGCTGAGTAAAATGGGCATAACTCTTTGCTCTGATATCGGATTTAGGCAAAATTTATATCATTGGAAAGATAATTCAAAGATATTTCATTTGATATATATATATAAAACCACCCAGTTCTTAATATACAACAATTTATGGTCGATTGAAGTTGACTTAAATTTTGACGGTCACTAAAACTTGAACGATAGGAAAGTTTTCAACTCGTTCATGAGTTAGGGGACCTCTATGATCTTAATTCATGCTCAAATAGATTACCACATGATTTTAAAGTATTTTATACTTGGGAGGATATTTCTTAAATATTTTGACTAGGATTTTCGCTTTACCAACTACGCTTTAAGGCTCAGACTGGAAGAGGATTTTGCGGGGCATTGCAACTACATAGGTAACACTGAGGAAGTGAAAGTTATTGATGATTTGATCCTTGGGCAAGTCTGGGAAACCAAGGGAACCATATCATTCCATGATGTTAAATCTTGCACTGTATGGGAGGCAACCCATGAGGCTGATTGGTGAAGTTTGATTGTCCAACCTAGCCACGTCGTGCCATGACATTAAATCAAGCGTTGCATGGGAGGCTACCCATGTTTTGTACTTATTTGATTGGGTAACTTGTGTGTTCAGTGTGTAGTGCTAGAGATTGCAAAAAAAAGACCAGAATATTTTTCTAGTGCCAGGCCTTACAACCCACTTCACGAGTTGTATCACACTTCAAGACTCGTTACCAGAGTCGTATGGTGATGGAACTCTGATAACTCTAAGGTATTTGATTTCTAGAGTCATCATGACTCTCAAAACCAGTCGTAATCACACTTCATGACTTATCACATTAAGTCGTGATGCCTAGAGACCCTGGTAAGTCTCTAGTCATTACGGGGGGGAGGGGAGGGGGAGTCTATGACCCCTAGTCATAGGTATAGAAATAAAATTATTTTTTATTTTTATGTGTTAAATGTTGATTTGTTTTCTTCATATATTTATTTTGTTATATTTTAAACTTTCTAAGTGAAAATTCTGACACCGTCAATATTTTCAATACTCCAATTGTTTAGTATTTTAGTCTTTTATCCAAAAAATACTATTACGCATGAACTTGGTGGGTTAAAATTTAAAGTTGTTGGCCTATTCAAAGATTTTTTTTTGTTCACTATCAAATAATTTTACAAAAAATATCATTAAATAAGTCTAGAAATATTTTACTAGAAATGAAAAAAAACTACATATGTAACATTCATATAAAGTTTCAAATGCACAATTTTTGTATTCACTTATGAGTTATAGGTGTAAACACAATTGATGTTTATGTCAACTTGCAAAACAGATACTTTTTACTAGGCCTGACATCGCGGCCCTAACGGGTCAACCCAATTCGGTACCCATTGTTTAAATAAGGGAAATAACTAGAAAATGATTCGCATTCCTTTTTCAAAACCAGTGACTCCCTCCATTCTTATATTCGATACCCCACATTAACAACACTCCACTTTTAATCCCCCACGTCATAATCAAACTTTCTCAAAGCAAGAATTCTCAAGAACTAGGACCCAAATTTCCAAAGCAATTATTCAAGGAACTAATGTAACTAAATCAAGTAAGTGTTTTATGTGTAAATTGTTTACCTATTAGTTGATATGAGAAAATGTAAAAAGCTCTTTGGTTCCTTGATTTAAATACGTTCATAAAGATAATTGAGCCTTATTTTTTAGAAGGTTGTGTGATAATAAAAGTATAATATAATTTGTGCTAAATGATGTTGGGGATGAATTAGGAGTTGTTAAGATTCTTTAAGTGTATATTGTTGTGTTGAGATTGAGAATCAGAACCAACTACTCTAAATACTCGTGTTATAGTTTCTATAGAATTTTAATGACTCGTAGGGTCTCCTAATAAGTCGTTATGTGACTCATAACCACTAGTAACATGGTTGATTAGAAGAGTGTGAGTTTTGTTAACATTATGATTCATCTCACGAGTCGTAGTCAGACTATACAACTCGTAGTAAGAAATCATAATGACTGGAATGGGTCAAATAAAGGTAATTCTTTTTTAACATACAATGAGTGTTGGTAATGAGCTGGTGTCTAACATAAAAACTTATTAGGATGACTCATTACCTGGCCAGTGACCATTACTTATGCAAAATATTGCTATGATTCCCATCACGACTCATAACCATAAGTGATGAATCGTACCCTGATCCGTAGGGTACCTAGTCCTTAGAACACTAACACTAAATTTTCTTGCTTTTATTTCCTTTTCTTAGGAATTACTAATGGGTATATGTCAAAAGGTACCAATGGCACCGAAACTTGACTCCACCAAGAAACAATCTCCAAGAAAAAGGCTCTCTCCCCACCTTAGAATTGCAAAATGATGCCACTGATTATGAGGAGTCGAGTGGATCAGTAGAAAAATATACAATGGAGCGGTTAGTGCTGCCATAAAAAAAATTACCTAGAGGTTCAAAGGCTACTACTGAAGAGGTCACACAACTGAGGACCACACCTAAGAGGAAGAATCCTAGCATATCAACACCTTATTTACGGTGAAAAATATGATCATGGTGATGATTATGAGGGTGAATCTAGATTCGAGGAGGAGAATGACAAGGAGAATACTAAAGAAAATAACGGGTCTGAGTCTGAGAGTGAGGGTGAAAGTGAGAAGAGTGACACCCTAGTCGAAATTCCTCCATCACGACCATCTCCCACTCCACTTTCCATCCAGCCTTCTCTGATGCCCATCATTAAATGGTGGAGGTATCCAAGAATACAGACCTTATATGACAAAGAAGTCACCATAAATCCCTCCACTGGAAAACCATAGAGAGGCATTTATTTGGAGAGAAAGTTGAACACCACAGGCATATTTGAGATGCCTGCATTTGATGACCGATACAAAAAATATGATTTCTAGTGGATGACCAGGATTTTGGGAAAGTACAATTCAGCTTTGGTTCATGAGTTTTATACTACAAATCAGATGGGGCTGAAAAGGTTATATCCACAGGGGTGATTGTGGAAGGGTGGTGACCCATTGAAAGATTTGGTAATTTGTGGTGTTCGGGTGAAGATCTCAACTTAGACTATCTCCTAAGAATTACATTATTAAAGTTCCTACTTCTAGCCAACACTGCTGAGTATGACCATTGGGTTGATGAGATGGTGTTATGATCTGAGGCTTCCCCTTGTCGTGACACGGTGCTTAGAACCACAAGTGATACCAAGCTAACCCATGTACTAGCATACGGTCTGAGCAACTAATTTATAATGTAAATAAAACCTAAAGTTACTGAGCGGAAGTATAGTCATGAAAAAATCTGAAAAAATAAGATAATGTAATAGTTTACATCATGATAAATTTGAATAAAGAACTTGAATTACATGAATGACTCTGGCTAACTATCTTTGAAACCTCTACTATACTGACTATAAATAACTGGGATATGCCTCCAACTATCACTAATCAATACATATGGATAATCAAAATAAAACACATGAACTGCAGTTGATTAGAGTCCCCAAAATAAGAGAACTTATCACATGTTGGCTGAATGCTGAGAACTGTCTAGCCCTGGTGTGTGGACTACATTTGGTACCTACATTATGAAAGAATATAGCCACAAATGAATATATGTGGTCAGTACATTGGAATGTACTTAGTATATGGAGACATGCATTAAATCTCTGAAGTATTTAAAACATGCTTTCAAACTGAGGACATAAGTTATTTGCTGAAACATGCATTTAAAACATGGGTGTAAGTGAAAAAGGGTAAGGTATACTGAAATTAATAAACATGAACAAAAAACCTTTCGGTCAGTTGGGAAGCAATATAAAACATAAATGTTATATGTAAATCTCAAGTAAAGCTGAATAGGTTGTAAAACCATACTGAGGATCATGTATGAATATTGAGCATGAAAACATAAACATGCAAAATGAGGATAAGACCAAGAATAAATATGTATTGAAATAATTTGTAAAACTGAGTGACTACATAACTGATAAACTGAATAAATGAGATCTGTACACTTGGTCATACACACCTGAATTGATATAGCCTAGTACTAACTGAAACTGTAGGAGATATCATGTAATTGACATGCCCTAATCTAAGCTAATCGGGTCCAACTTGTAACCCCAGTTAGAAGGATGTCAGTACTTAGCCACGAGTACTAACACTTGCTGACGATGTGGATGGACAAGGCTGAACTGCAATAAATACCACTTGACTAGCCTTCAACTACCACTAATAAATACATATGGATAATCAAAATACAAAACATGAACTGCTATAGATTGGAGTCCAAAAATAAGAGAACTCATCACCTATTGGCTGAATGCTGAGAACTGTATAACCCTGGTATATGGCTATATCTAGTACCTACATTATGATAGAATGTAGCCATAAACACATATATTTGATTAGTACTTTGGATGTACCGAGTATATAGAGACAAGCACTAAATCATGGAAATATTTAAAATATGCTTTCAAATTGAGGACATAAGTTATTTGCTGAAACATGTATTTAAAATATAGTTGTATATGAAAATTGTAACGCATACTAAAATTCATAAATCATGAGCAAAAAATATTTTGGTCAGCTGGGAATCAATAGAAAACATGAATGCCATATATAAATCTCAAGTGAAGCTGAGTAGGTTGTAAGACCATACTGAGAATATGTATGAATACTGAGCATGAAAACATAAACATGTAAAATGAGTGCAAGACAAAGCATAAACATGTACTGAAGTAATCTGTAAAATTGAGTGACTGAATGACTAATAAACTAAATAACTGAGATTTGTACACTTGGTCATGCAAACCTAAACTGATATAAACTGAGTACTGACTGGAATTGTGGGAGCTATCATGTAACTGACATGCCCAAATCTAAGCTAATCAGGGTCCAACCTATAACCTCAGTTGGAAGGGTATAAGAACCTTGCCACAGGTACTAACACTGGCTAACAATATGGATACACAAGGCTAATATACTGAAGGAGTAGAGAGACACCCTCTAAGAGCAGGTGCCCCTAAAAGAGTGCCCACCCTCTTCTAGAAGAAAGACCTCTCATACCTACGCTGGCTACGTAGTTTTGGAATTCAAGGACTGCTATTAAAGGTCACACCCTTTACTATAAGGTAAGCGGCCATCCCTGGGTTCACTCGATGCTAAATCTTACTCTCAACTGAACAAACATGGTAACATAACTGATATATGTACTGATAACTGATTTGCTCATAGATGGTATTCTAAAACTAACATTGTATGCCTAATATGAAGTAATCATGAACATGTAAACTGATGTATTTAACATGAAATAATACTAGCGATTTCCATATAAAAATGATGATTTGAATACAGTGATAAAATCATAATCTGACTGACTTAGTACTTGAAAATCTGTAAACATGAGTAAGCACATAGGTATTAAGTGTTCATAACTCGCCAGAACTGAATGATACTTAAAATACAACATAGTATTTAAAACATTATAATAAAATTCATGATTCAAAGACTAAAAACTATAGTACATGTCACTAAACTAATAACATCCATGAATTTGAATATGGTAATGAGTTAATCTTCGGATGATAACATGATCATATGATTTTAGTTCATAACTTGATAATTTTACATGGGATCAATTGAATATAATATGAGTAATTGAAATTTAAAGCATAAAGTAACCTAATTCATATGGGGAAAACAAGTTGACATGGCTTGAATTCAAATTACAAAAAAAAAAAGCAAGGATTAAATTCATAAGTAAAATGGAAAATTTCATAAAAAGGGGAAATTTCATACTTTAATCAAAAAGAGATTTTTGGGCTCAATGGGTGGAAGGAACCCATTGATAAATACCCCACATACCTAAATGTAGAATCCTTAGATAAATTTCTTGGGATTTAACTTGAACTTTAAGAACCCTAATTGGTTTTGGGAAGAAAAGAGTTACGTCTTTTTATTTTATGATGAATGATTTCTGAGTTATTATAGGTTAGGGTAATATTTAAACTTGATAACTGTTGTTTGGAGGGTGAATCAACATAGCTATGGGGTTAAAAGAGTGGGAAAATACCTAAAAAAAAAACCATAGAAATTGTCTAGAAAATGTCTGGAAGCCGTCCTGATGAGTTTGGCCACAACTCGTAGGGTCTTGCTATGAGTCGTGGATTGAGTCATTATCTGGAACCCAGATTTTGACCCCTACTTCCATGATGACGATGACTCCTGGCTACTCATATGGTCTAACTACAAGTCATCATCAGAAGTCTTAGTCACTAGCAGCTTTAACAATGCTTCAGTAATTTGGCCATAACTTTTCACCTCGATATTAGATTAAGGCAAAATTTGTACCGTTGGAAAGATAATTCAATTATATATATGTTGGTGGATCCTGTGATCATAATTTCAAAGTACACCAAAATATTTGACTATTTTAAGATGACTATAGTTATATTCTTTATATGAACATAATCGCTAAGGGATGTTTTCACTTGCCTATAAGCTAGGAGATTTTTGTGACCTTAATATGCATATAAATCACTAATAAAACTACCAATACATGAGGTTTGATCTTGCAAGAACTTAAAGCATGGTTCTAATAATGGATTAGATTTTTGAGGTGTTACACTATCTCCCCTTTGGGATCATTTGTCCTGGAATGAAGAATGACTTGGCTGAAAGAATAGAAAAAAGAGTTGTAATCCCTAACATGGAATTTTGAGAGCTGAATATTAACATGATTAGTAAATTTCCAACTAACTTTAATTAGCTTGAAATTTTGGGAACTCACTAGTACTGTCTGGTTGAATTATATAGTTGGATAACTAACATGATATTGATTTCTAAAGTAAGGTATCTCATGGGATAGGAATATTCATGAATCCTCGAATAGAAAGACTAAATGAAAAGATTCAAAACTATAGGACCTTATTTGTTTGATTGCTAAACTGAATTGCTGGCCATATGGATTATCTCATATTGAAAACCTATAACTCAATTGAATTATTTATTCAACATTCCTTCTAGAAGGTGCTAATGGCATGATCCGAGTAAGATATCTGAATAAGGAATCGCAACATGGCTACAACTATATACTATGAAATACAGACAAACATAAGCTAGGATAGAATTACTATGTCTTAGGCAATGTAACTTCTAACTTTCAAGCTTAGCCACACTTCTCAAATACTCCCTCAACTATACTTGTCCTCTAAAATACTAGGATCATCTATTGCAACTTAAAATTCTCACATGGGTACACATAACTATTCTAGCCAAAGTTCGTGTCTGCTCTCATTATGTTCAAGATTAATTAAAATCACAAGGCTCAACACATAACACAGTAATACTAAACCATGAATTCAATACCCCGTGTATTTTTTCATAGCTCTAATCTCAAGAATAATTCTTCTTACCACTTCATCAACTAACTTCAACCTCTAACTAGGAATTCACTAATGTATAATGCATTTATCCACACACACATACATACATACATATATATATATATATATGACTTTCAAGCCAATCATTATAATCATATATGAACTTCTTGGCAACTAACCCACCTAGGATTTTTTCCCATATTCTCTAATACCTCTATCAATAACAACTTTAATCCACTATCCTCAAGAAAACACACCTAGAATTTTTAAATAACTATGACATATACCAAAAGCTTTTACTTAATATTTGTTCACACTTAAAGCCTTAGATAAAACAAACATACAACAATCTTTCGCAACAAGAAACATTTTCTCTGTCCCATCTAAATAATTGTCCATCACCAGTATCACTTCATAGGGAGAGGTCACCGAAAGTTTAGAACATGAGAACATGAAGACCTGAAACATGAAAGCATACTATATATAACTTTTACACTTAACTAAGGACTAAGGAATAGGGTATGAACGACATAGATTCATTAGTGAAATCTAAACTGAAGACATACATAAAATAATATGAATTTTCACTGATCATTAAGGATGGACCAAGAGTTATGGAAACTAGGCATACTATAAAGCATGAGTCATGAGCTGCATGACTTAAGTTTTGGGGTTCCTAAATTCATGGAATATGACTTTTACTACTGAGAGAATTGGAACTCCTTATACTAGGAACTGGGATCATATATGATTCTCAATATAAAGTGCATGAATATGAGCTATGATCATAGAGCTGACTTGTAAGGCATGAGTAGATGTCGTGATGAATAAAGTACAAAAGTTTGTATCGATATAATAATGTTTCTAGCATCTTTCTCCCCTACTAATTTTCTACAATACACTAGTATCATTGCTAGAATTTTAGAGCTTGCCTTGGTTCCTTATTCTATCATCTCTCCCTTAGATTTAAGCTATCATTCTAAGTCTGCATACCCCTTTAATAAACTCTAAATTGAATTGGAACCTCTCTTTTCTAGAGTCCGATATATACCAATACACATAAATAATAAACTCACTCTAAAAGACTATACCTGAAAGTGTAAAACCCACTACAAGTGCTTTCTTCCTAGATAGAGCTCTTAAGTTTTTATAGCCCCTCTAGCTATCATATAATAATATAACACTTCCTACATAGAATCTTCAAGAGTATCACCATACCCTGAGTTTACACCATCTAGAACTTCAGCCTCTTCTTTCTATTAGCTTAACCATCCATACTTCAAACCTAGGTTTTAACACTTAACATAGATATCTCAAAACTTTTTAATGAACTATACTAACTTTGTTCTTGAACACTCCCTTAATATATATACTATCCATAACTTTCTTTAGCTTTGGCAATCATCCTCACATACTTATAACCTTTTTGACAACATACTTGTCTCACTAAACACATAATCTACCTCTCTTTTTTCGTAGCCTACTAATATCATATCCCTAAAATTATTTTTTCCCTAAACCATGAGAATTACCATTACACCAACATACCCAATATAACCAACCTATAACCCATAACTTAGTTGGTAAGAACATCATATACTATATAACTAACCTCATTCTCACTTAGCAACTCAAGGTACTATCTAAGAAAACACACTTTAAAAGCTTAGAAATAATACAATCCCATATCACCTAGGGTACCTCTCTAGATCATACCCATACCATTATACTTAATTTTGAATCAACAACCTTAAATTCTTGCATACGCTGTTTCAAACCTACTTCACCTTTCATACAACTAGCCCCATCGATACATAATCTACTAAATACAGATAAATGTTATCCCACTTTACTACTATTAAAATTTTAGGTTCAGGCTTCTAACTCTAGATCATATGCTCTCATAGGATTCTGAGAAGGGACCTGAGAACACATCTGACTTTGTCTCAATGCAAGATTTTTATGAATATGAATCAAGTCTTTCAAACTTTAGAAATTAAGGGCACTGATGGGATCCTTTTAAGCTCACATGCAATCTCATAATGGTCTGCAGCGATTGTCTAAGAAAACTCTATCTATAGGAATTTAAGCTTGATTATTTTTGTTACCTCAAAACTAAGGCAGAGTTGACATAAATAGAGCATTGTTATAATCTATATATGTATCTTAAAGAACATATCTACAACACGATCTGAGATATAAAAGAAGGAAAATATTTCTTAAATGTCATGTAACCTCTCGAAGAAAAGTACAGATATCTCTATACCATTCTATAAGATTCTACTAGACACGGCTTCATAGACACACTATGAAACTTGAATCTTTTTCTCTGATACCAAGTTTGTCATAACCCAAGGCTGCCCCCTAGTCGTAACATAATGCTTAGAACCACACATGATCCAAGCTAACCCATGTACTGGCATACTATTTGAGCAACTAATTTATAATGTAAATAAAAGCTAAATTTTTTGAGTGGAAGCATAGACATGAGAAAATATAAATAAATAAAATAGTGTAATACTTTACATCATGATAAATCTGAAGAAAGAACTTGAATTACATGAATGACTTTGACTGGCTATCTATGAAGCCTCTACTATACTGACAATAGATACCTGGGATATGCCTCCAACTACCACTAATCAATATATATATATATGGATAATAAAAATATAACACATTAATTATAGTGGACTAGAGTCCAAAACTAAGAGAACTTATCACCTTTTGGTTGAATGCTGAGAACGTCTGACCTTGGTGTGTGGACTATATCTGGTACCTACATTATGAAAGAATGTAGCCACAAACACATTTATGTGGTCAGTACTTTGGAATGTACTTAGTATATGTGACATGCACTAAATCATGGAAATATTTAAAACATGCTCTCAAACTGAGGACATAAGTTATTTGCTGAAATATGCATTTAAACATGGTTGTACGTGAAAATAGTAAGGGATATTGAAATTTATAAATGATGAGCCAAAAATATTTCTATCAGCTAGGAAGCAATAGATAACATGAATGCCATATGTAAATCTCAAGTAAAGATGAATAGGCTATTAAACCGTACTAAGGATCATGTATGAATATTGAGCATGAAAACATGAACATGTAAAATAACTGCAAGACTAAGTAAAAACATGTACTAAAATAATCTGTAAAACTAAGTGACTGAATGACTGATAAACTAAATAACTGAGATCTATACACTTTGTCATGCAAACTTGAACTGATATAGACTAAGTACTAACTAAAACTGTGGGAGCTAACATGTAATCGACATGCTCCTATTTGAGCTAATAAGGGTCCAACTTGTAATCCTTGTTGGAAGGGTGTCAGTACCTTGCCATGAGTACTAACACTTGCTAATGATGTAGATCCATAAGGTTGATGTCCTGAAGACCTAGAGAGTCACCCTCTACTGGCAGGTACCTCTAAAAGAGTATCAACCCTCTACTATCAGGAACACCTCTCATACCTGCGCTGGATACGTAGTTTAGGAATTCAGGGGATGCTACTAATGGTCACACCCTCTACTGGAAGGTGATCCCCTATCCCTAGATTCACTCGGTGCTAAACTTTACTCCAAACTGAACTGACATGGAAACATAAATGATACATGCACTGATAACTAATTTGCTCATAGATGGAATTATAAAACTAACAGTGCATGCCTAATCTGAAGCAATCAAAAACATGTAAAATGATGTATTTAATATAAAATAATATTGATCATCTCCTTATAATAATGATGATATGAATTTGATGATAAAATCATGATTATGACTGACTTAGTACGTGAAAATCTAAAAATATGAATAAACACATAGGTATCGAGTATTCATAATCGGGCAGTACTGAATGGTACTTTGAATATAATACAACATTCAAAACATTGTAATAAAATTCACGATTCAAAGACCCAAAATATAGTACATGTGACTAAACTAAAAAAGTCCATGAATTTAAATATGGGAATGAGTTAAACTTGGGAGGATAATATGATCACATGATTTTAGTTCATAACTTTATAATTTAACATGGAATCAATTGAATATAACATAAGTAATTGAAATTTAAAGCATCAAGTAACCTAATTCATATGGGAAAAACATGTTGATATAGCTTGAATTCAAAATAATAAGAAAAGCAAGGATTAAGTTCATAAGTAACATGGATAATTTCATAAAAAGGGGAAATTTAACACTTTAATAAAAAAAGAAATTTTTGGGCTCAATGGATGGAAGGAACCTATTTATGAATACCCCACATACCTGAATGTAGAAGCCTTGGATAAATTTTTTAAGATTGAACTTGAACTTGAAGAACCCTAATAGGTTTTGGGAAGAAAGAAATCACCTATTTTTGTTTTGTGATAAATGATTTCTGAGTTATGATAAGTTAGGGTAAAATTTATGCTTTATAACTATTGTTTAGAGGGTGAAACAACATAGTTTTGGGGTTAAAAGAGTGGAAAAGACAAAAAAAACCCTTAGGAATTGTCTGGAAAACGTTTGAAAGTCATCCCAATGAGTTTTTCCATGACTCGTAGGGTCTACCGAAGAGTCGTGGCTTGAGTCAACATTAGAAACCCAGATTTTGACCCCTACTACTGTGAAGATGACTCCTTCTGGCTACTCGTAGGGTCTGACTATGAGTAGCTATCATGAGTCGTAGTCACTGGCAGTTTTGACAGTGCTTCAATAATTTGGCCATATTCTTTCACCTCGATATTGGATTAAGGAAAAATTGGTATATTTGGAAAGATAATTCAATTATATATCTATTGGAGTGTATTGAAATCATAAATTCTAAGTACACCTAAAGATATGCTCATTTAAAGATGACTATAGTAATATTCTATACAAGAACTTAATCGTTAAGCATGGTTCTAGTAATGCCTTGGATTTTTGGGGTGTTACAGATGCGTAAGGTAAAGGTTAAATAGATTGGGTTGGAAGACAAACTTCTTCATTTATGGTACATAGCCTAGCTCATTGTTGCATAATAGGAGGAGGCTTCTTGGGTATTTGGAGATGTTGGTGGTCGTCGTCAATCACAAAGGGCAGCCTGAACTTTCAGGCTAAGGCTTGGTGTACCCTAGTATGACACATATTGAGTCCCACCTTAGGGGATAATGTATTAAGTCCTGACAAAGCAACCCTGGTCGCAGAAATTGTAGTAGGCTACGAGATAAATTTTTCCAAATAGATAGTTAGAGAGATCAGAGATCGGGTGATGAAAAATGACACAGTCATGGCCTTCTTTTACTTTGTGACACATATTTTACTGGATGCGGGAGTATAAGAATTCCAAGATATTGATCAGTTCACCAGGTTATGTACCACTACAGGCTTGGGTTTGATCAGAGATATTGATAAACCTATCTCCAAGGCAGCAAAGATAGGAGCCATTATGATTAGAGAGGCATACGAGGCCAGAGGGCACAAAAGTGATACTATAGGGTTCACCAACACAGGCGAGACCTCTATAGAGATTGCCTAGTTCAAATCTCCACTAATGCAGCAGACACCTCCCAGACTCTGACTCCACCACCTAATGCGGTACCATGCCCATTTACTTCTAGATTGACCCTAACCAGTTATGTCTTAGTATCATAGTCATTCTTAGCCGAGGTGAAGAAGATATTAGGTACGATAAAGGAAAAGGTGAGATTAATGGAGGAAGGAATAAAACCCTTGGTAGATAGATGAATTAGAGAGAGGATGAGGATAATGCAGACCAGATTTGATGCGTTTGAACATCGTATCAGGAATATATCCAGTCCCTAGATTTAGCAGGTGTGCAGGCTGAGCTGGCCCCACTCTGGACGGTGGTTGAAGGTTTATAGGATAAAAGAGATTGGGGATGAGGTGGAGGTACAAGATAGCTTGGATGGTGGAGACTCGACCCCCACAACTGATGTGATGGACAAAAGTTGATACCATTATACAGTGTCTTGATTTATGTGATGCTCTATTAGTCTTGCCTATAATACAAAACTTAGCCTAAGAACTTACCAAATGAACAAGTTACGCCCAATGGATAAGTGTTGACACTACCACGTTGTTTTTCGATTTATGAAATATTCTATAACTGTTGCCTTAGAAGCAAGACTTCACTCAAGGATTTTCAAACAACAAGTTATGCTCCACAAGAAAGACTTGACACTACCACATTGTGCCTTGATTTAGGAGTTGTTCTATATTTTTTCTTAGAGGCAAAACCTATCCCAAAGAACTTTGTAACAACAATTTATGCCCTTAAATTTACTTTGATGTCAAAAAAAGAAGATCCATTTGTGGATTATCTAATTTTTTATTTATTAAAAAAATATAATAGAAGTTGAGAATATAAAAAAAAAAAAAAAAAGAAAGATCAAACAAAATAGAGAAATAAAAAAAGAGATTGCGAAAAAAAAGACAAGAAAAAAATAAAGGGGATGGACAGAAACAACGCTTAAATTAAATTATTTCCACGAAAATGGCCATGGAATTTAAATTCCACTTTCTAGCCATTTCAATTTGCTAGTTTATTCTATATCGTTTCTACACACTTTCTATACATTTCATACACATATAAATATTCTATACGAAAATTATACAACTTCGATACACAATTTATACAATAATTGTACTTTTTTTTTTACACATTTTATAAAATAATTATATAATTTTTATACACTTTCTATATATTTTTTATACATATTTTATGCATATACATATTTGATAGAACTATACAACTTCTATACATATATCTTATATAGATACATATTCTATATAATAATTATATTATTTTTATATAATTATATTTAATTATTATTTCTAAACAATTAAAAAAAGAAGAATATTTTTTCAATTAAAAAATTTATAGAAAAAAAAAATTGAAATATTTTTAAAAGAGCCAAATAACCCAAGTTGAAAACTTTATCAGTATTGTATATGGATGTATCAATATTGTATATGAACTGTATCTGAGCAACATGGGCCAAAATGTCCCAAATTAGGAAATGACTTTAAAGTGGAAATAGTATACCCGAGTGTTCTTTTTTCAAAAATAAAGGTTAAGAAAAACGCAAAGAACTAAAAAACTTGAGAAAAAGAAAAATGAGAGGAAAAAAATAAAAATAAAGTTTGAGAAAAATGAGAAATGATAAAACAAAATTAAAAAAAAAATAAAGGTTGACATAAATGAATTAAAAAGGGGAAAAAAGAAATGAAGAAATAGATAATGTTTGAGAAAAACAAATAAAGGTTGAGACAAATGAATTAAAACATGAAAATAAAATTAAAGAAAAAATACAAAAGTAAAAATAGTAAAAATAAAAATAAAATTTGAGAGACAAATGAGTATGAAAAGTTTAAAATATTTGAGGTATAGATGGGTAAAAATGTACTTGTACTCTACTTAAAAAGGAAGAAAGATAGGTCTGTAAAAACTTTTCTTATTAGGGTAAAAAATCCAAAGTCACCTACTATTGAGGCTATACCATATAATTTCATCGAAAGATTTTATTTGACCCATTTTTATTTGATATTAGAAAGGGCGGATCTTGATTTAGATTAGTAGAATGGTTATCGACTACAGAAATTTACATGCAAAAACTATGACATATAATTATCCAATACCAAATAAGATATTAAAAATAAGGCAAATACAAGGATATAATTATTTTAGCAAATTCAATTGTAAATCAGGATTTTACCATTTAAAGTTAGAAGAAGAATCTAAAGAATTAACTACATTCACGGTACCATAAGGATTTTATGAATGGAACGTATTACCATTTGGATATAAAAATGCACCAGGTAGATATCAACATTTTATGGATAATTATTTTAAAAAATTATCTAATTGTATAGTATACATAGATGATATATTATTATATACAAAAACTAAAGAAGAACATTTAAAATTATTGGGACAGTTTACAGATATAATAGAAAAATCAGGAATAAGTCTAAGCGAAAAGAAAGTTGAAATTATGAAAAATCAGATAGAATTTTTAGGAATACAAATAGATAAAAGTGGAGTAAAAATGCAACAACATATAGTACAAAAAATAATAAATTCGAAAGAAGAATTAGATACAAAAAAGAAATTACAATCGTTTTTAGGATTAGTAAACCAAGTAAGAGAATATATTCCAAAATTAGCAGAAACTTTAAAACCACTACAGAAAAAATTTAAAAAGGATGTAGAATATAACTATAATGAAGAAGATAAAAAACAAGTTCAGAAAATAAAATTTCTTTGTAAAGAATTACCAAAATTACAATTTCCAGATAAAAATAGAAAATTTATCTATATAGTAGAAGCAGATGCTAGTGAATGTAGTTATGGAGGAGTACTTAAATATCGATATGAAGTAGAAAAATTAGAACACCATTGTAGATACTACTCAGGTACTTTCAATGAAACAGAAATAAAATGGGAAATAAATAGGAAAGAATTATGTTCATTATATAAATGTTTATCAGCATTTGAGCCATATATTGTATATAACAAATTTATTGTACGCACAGATAATACACAAGTACGCTGGTGGTTAACAAAGAAAATACAAAATTTAGTTACAACAAAAGAGATTCGGAGACTAGTCTTGAATATATTAAATTTCACATTTATAATTGAAGTAATTAGTACTAACAAAAATATTATTGCAAATTACATATCAAGACAAAGCTACACAGACTGATATAATAGAAGAAGATACTCTAGAAAAAATACTCAACACCCTAACTACGCTTTCAATGAAAGTGGACAGTATGGGTAATGAGATAGAAAAGCTAAAGACTAATGAAGATAAACTGAAGTCTAAAGCTACAAATCAGCTAACTCAGCAGTGTACAGAGCTATGTCGATCGGAAGACATTAAAGTTTCAGAGCTAGAAGGAGACGATGGGACACTCCATAAAATCCATAACATTTATCAATCTACTTCTGCAGGTACAAGCAGAGGAGTTAGTAGACAAAGATATCAGAACATGAATATGAATAAGATATTTGAGAAACCATTTATACCAAAAACACAAAAAGACCCCTTGTTCATACCCCCACAAATTACCACATACCGAGATAGTCTGAACCAAGATAAAAAAGTTTACACCTATACAACCCAAAAATACATAGAAAATATCTATAGAGTATAAACTTTCCTAAACCTTAACCCCAGAGCTACAAATATCAAAGAACCAAACACAAATTATATAACCCAAAAATTACAAGGTTACAACAAGCTAATTGCACAACCCAAAACCAACCCAAGCCTAGTGAAAACTTGTTTTGACTATGGATTATTAAATACCATATACACCCAAGACGGAGAAGAACTAACAGCTATGGAAGAATTACATAAAATATTCACCACCTATAAAAGGATAACAAAAGGAAATCTATTTTATATAAAGTGTTATACTGCACCAGCAGAGATATTATACGACGAAATAAAACCAGTTATACAAGTTGTAAAAATAGGATTAACCAGAGATATGATTATACCGAAAGATATTACGCAGCAGCCAGAGATACCCAGAATTGAGATACCTGATTTCTACGCAAATAAACGACTCATTGGACTAGCTACAATTATTCAAGAACTAGCAAATAATTATATCAATGAAAACCCAATATGGAGCTATTATTCGAGAGACCATCAGATGATTTATTCAAATTCAAAAGAGCTACGACAAGCAGATATGAAAGATGTTAGGCAATGGATAATACTTAACCCAGAAAAACAATCTACTGCAAGAGCAATTAAAAAAGGATTTATTTCAAACAGATTATTGATAAGATATTGCAAGATAATTGGACACAAATATCCAGACCATCAATGTTCAAGATGTAATGGAGAAGATAATATTATCCCAGAAGTCCACCTAGAATAAAAATCAAGAAGATGAGCATGCCAGCTGGAAGATAAGATAAGAAGCAATAATGGAGATATGGAAAAGCAGCATATACGACAACAAGAAGATATCAATGGAGTAAAACAAGATATTAAAATTTTTACGTAAAATTGTTGTATAGAGTTTAGCCTTTTTGACTTTTTAAGGCTATAGCACTAATTCTTGTAGCCTTTTTAGCCTTTTAGCCTTTTAGGCTATGACACTAATTCTTGTCTCATAAGGAGACTTTTTAGGATAGACTTTTTAGGATAAACTTTTTAGATTTTTAGAAAACGTGTAAGACTTTGTAAATAATTCATTCTATAAATGAGAGGAACCGAAGGCATTGCAAAGCAAGCCTTCATGTGTTGAAGCAAAAATACTCTCTCCTGTCTGCAACAAATATTTTGCTTAGTTAATCAAAAAACAGATATATTTCAATGGAAAAAGCTATGGAGGAACAAACCTCAGAAATATCAAAACTACCCGAACAGTTATATTTATTTATGATTATGAATAGCTAAATTCATAATTCCCAACAATTATGGTATGATAAAATAAAATCATATTAGTTACTTCATAGTATAATTATTCGAAGAATAATAGGTTAAGAAGTTTATTAGCAAAGTGGAAACGGAGAAAAATTCCTAAGAACTATGTCATCCTAAAGGTGAAACCAATGAGGCAAGAAGCCGTGGCGGAGAGTAACCAGAGTAGAGGCACTGTTTAAGGGAAAAGTATCTAAATTACCATGCTAATAGTGACTGAAAAACATGTTATTTAAGAATAATCTAGTATATAGTAATCTAAGATGACCATATTTTGTTATGTACATGGTTGAAGGGAATATTTTGAAAAATAGAAAATTTATGAAAATGAATAATTATTTATCTGATGTGATGGTAGATAAATTTAAAATACTTATTTTGTATGCACTTAAGGATATAAAAGTAGCAGATATAAGAAAAATCATATTAGAAAAAACATTTGGTAAATATTATATGACTAGAGTAAATTATATACCATACCTACCTAACTACTCTTACAAATACTTACCATGATAAATTACATAGAATTTTCGAAAAAAGATATGAGCAACATACAGTTAATAGAAAAACAGATAAAACTAAATTTAGACAAATATATGGAAATTAAAGATATAAAATATATAGAATTTCTTAATAAAAATATGCAAGAACTACGAAGGCAAAAACAAACAACTACAAAATATTATAATAAAATATTTAGTCAATTTTTAATGATAGATAATCTTAAAGTCTTAATCTTATATATACTTAGAGATATAGAAATTATAGATATTAAGAAAATAATATTAGAAAAAGTACTAAACTATGAAATTGAAACCATAAATTGGATAGCACAGTTATACCTAGATAACTACCCAGAAGGATATTATTCAGATTAAGAGATGTTAGAATATATAAGAAAAACTAGAGAAAATCAAGAAAATCTAAATAATGAAGTTAGTTATAAAAACCGAATTAGAAAAATAATGGAGAACCTAAAAGAAAAATTAATATGGATAGAAGAAACCTTAAAAAATTTAGAAAAAAGTACATGTGATAGTTTATATAATTTAAAAAACTCACTACGAGAAGAGCAACACAAGATAATAAATAACATTGAAAATCTAGAATTAGATATACATTACAGTACAATTAGAATAAATTATTATACAGAAATCTGTAATTCTACAATTACTACAGGATAAAATAATGAACCACAGAAATTAATGAATACATCTTATGAAAAGAATAAATCATTAAAAGATATTGAAACAAAATTTAAGAAATATCCATGCACCAAGAAAAATAGATTCATTATACATATAATAGATCTATTACATAAGTTAGTTATCCGCATAGATCCGCACCCCCTACAAATGGTATCAGAGCCCAGTTATTTAAAAAATATACAGCAGTAGTATATATGTTTGAATTTATGTTGGATTGAATTAATTATGAGAAGACCATTTAAAAACAAATAAGCTTTTAGAAAAATTAAAGAATCTTTAATTAGTAATTATTCAGAATATATAAGTCTAAATAAAAAAAAAGAAAACACACAATGATTAGTCTACCTAATTACCTTAATATCTAGTATTGAAGCAAAATTAATAATCCATTTAAAATCTAGAAGAATGAGACACATACCACCTAATTATGATAAAATTAGATTTAGATATCCACCAAGATATTATAAATATGGTTTAAATGAATAAAGTACAAAAATACAATGAATTAAAACAAATTATTTCTGAAAAACGTAAAGAATTAAAAATAAGAATAGAAAGACTACATTATAATATATTTGCCGGAGTTAGTGAAAACTCAATAAATACACAAAAAGATGAAATATCAAAATTAGAATCACAAATAGATAGTTTAGAATATATATATCAACATGAACTATTCACAATAAAATGAACAAAGAAGAATTTATAATAGATGAAAAAATATATGAAAATAATGAATGATTAAAAATAAAAATAGTATTTTCTACTCTAGGAAGAAGATATAAAAAAATAGGTGAACATTTATATCTAATGTTAGAAAAAGAAGAATTAAAATTAGAAGATAAATTGACAGCAATGGTAAGAATAGAAAGAGAAAATGAAGAAATAGATAGGAAAAAGAAAATAGAAAAAATAAAACAACAAACTACAGAAGAAATACGAAAAATAGAAGAAACTAAAAATAGTAGGATTGCTGAATTAGAAAAAGAACTACAAATGTTAAAAGATTTGTATGAACAAAGACAAAAAGAAAAGGAAGAAAAAGATAAAGAACAAAAATTACTAAACGAGATAAATCAATTTAAAGAAAAATTAGAAATAAATAATATAGATGTTGAAGAGACAGATAATTATGATTCAGAAGATAGTGAAACATATACAGAAATATTAACAAATACAAAAAATTTAGAAATCAACGAAAAACAAGAAGTAATTAATGAAGAAAACTTAGAAAATATCAACACAGAAATAAATACTCTTGATAAAAAAGAAGATGAAAATATAATACCTAGAACATCAGGAATAAGAAAACCCACATATTATAAGAATAAGTTTAAGAAATATAATCTAAAGAATGAATATGACAAATGGACACCAAAACAAAGAGTTAATAAAAATTATAACTTTTTAGATTTAGACTGTGTAATAGATACAGAAAAAATAATACAATTATGGATAGGATATATGACAAAACAATTATTAGATAATAATATAAACATAACAGATGCACCAAAATATATAGAAAGAACACTAATAGGAAGAGTGAAATTATGGTTTTCAAATTTAACTGAAAATAACAAAAAGGTATTAAGAAATAATAAACCTATAGAAGGAACATCATCAACAACAACAAAACTAACAACTATAGAATTATTAAAAAAAATATGAAACAGCTATAAAAGATGAATTTGGTAGTATGACAACAATAGAAGAAGAACAAGATGAAGAAAAAGATACAAATAGGAATTTAATGTTAAAATTAGCAATATGTAATATGTGTTATATAGATGAATATACTTGCGCATTTAAAGAATATTATTATAAAGGAGCATATAATATAGAAGAAAGTAAAGAAATAAGAAAATTATATTTTAATAAATTACCCGAACCATTTAGTTCAAAGATAATAAAAAGTTGGGAAGAAGCAAAAATAGTAGATATTTTAGGAGCAAGAATAAAATTTTTACAACAATGGTATAGAAATTTATGTGAAAAATATAGAGAAGAATTAAAAATGGAAAAAATATTGATAAGAAATTTAGCATGTTACAAAAATAAAATAGCACCCTAATTTGGATGTGAAGAAAGATATTATAAGAAAAGAAAAAGACATAAGAAATATAAGAAATATAAAAAATCAAAATAAAAATACAAGACACTAAGAAAAAGATATTATGTAAAAAATTATAAATACAAAAGACCATATAGAAAGAAGAAATCTATAAAAGAATGTACTTGTTATAATTGCGGAAAATTAGGACATTTAGCTAGAGATTGTAAATTACCTAAAAATCCAAAAAATAAACAAATATCAGAAATAAAAATAGATAATACAGAATATATGCAGATAGATTATATAGATTATGAATTAGAAAGTGAGGATAGTATATATGAAATTTCAGAAAATGAAACAGATAATGAAATAGGTAGTGAAATAGATGAATCAAATGACTGAAGAAGATATAAAAATAATAACAAAGGAAGAATATCTAAATGATGAAGGAACAGAACAAAAAATAATATTTGACAGTAACATATTTGATGAAATAAAAGGAAAAGAATTAGACTTAAGTGTAGAAAAAATATTTAAATTACCAACAATAAAAAATATGTTTACTAGGAAAAAAGACGAATATTATGTAGTATGCCAAAAGGAACATGTAATAGACTGTAGATATGCAAAAAGTAAAGCTAGTATACCACTAGTAACAAAAAGAATAATTAATAAAGAGATAAAGGATATAAAAAGTAAAGGAGATCCAATAAAATATGTACACCTTGGAGGTACAGAGATATTAATAAAAGCATGTTTTAGAGAAGAAATAGATACACCAATAGAATTATATTTAGCAGATGATAGAATTATAAAACCTATAGAAAAAAGCATAATAACTGCTGTAAAAGGAAATCTAATATACCAAAAATTCAAATTTATAATAAGTGCAAATTATTCAGTAGTGGTAACAGATAAAAATATAGATAAATCATTAGTATTATATTGGAAAATATCAGGAATAGAATTAACCCCAGAAAGTAAAATATTTATAGCAAGATGCAAAAATTTATATGTATTAACAACAAAACATAAAATAACAGGAAAAAATAAGATTAACAAAATACGAATAGAAAGTCCATTCGAACAAATTGTAAAAACAATAGATTATAATGATTATAGCTATAGAGACATAGATATAGAAGAAAATTTAGAAATAGTAAATGATAGAATAAGTACAACGAAAAGAATAGCTGATGAAAAACCAGACTCATCAAGCTCATAAAAAAGAACAAGTTATGCAATAAATTCAACAAGTAATTTAAACCAATATTACATAATAGGAAAAATAAATGAAAAAGAATATTTAATACTCTTGAATACAGGACAAGAAAAAAATTATATAGCAAAATATCTAGTAAAAAATGAAGAAATAAAAACTGATAATGATATGTGCCCAGATCTACCAAGAAGTTTAATAAATAGTAAAAATATAGCAGAAAAAGAAATAATAATAGGAATTAGAAAAATAAAAATAGAATTTGAAGTAAAGGAAGAAATGCAAAAAGCAGATATAATATTAGGAATAAAATGGCTAGAACAAGTAAAACCATATAATATAGAACATACACAATTAACCCTAACATATAACAAAGAAAAATTATTCTTAAGAAGAGCCTTAACATAAAATGAAAATATATGTATTAATGAAGATAGTGGTAGAAGGATATTACAGTAGATATTATACGCCTATGATAGATACAGGAGCAGAAGCTAATTTATGTAGATGTAATTGCTTACCAGAAAGCAAATGGGATAAATTAAAAACACCAATAATAGTTAACGGATTTAATAATGAAGGAAGCTTAATTACTTATAAAGCTAAGAATGTAAAAATACAAGTATGAGATAAGATATTAACAATACAAGAAATTTATAATTATGAACTAATATCAAAAGATATACTTTTAGGAATGCCATTTTTAGATAAATTATACCCACATATAATAACTAGAACAGACTGGTGGTTTACAACACCATGTAAACAGAAAGTGAGAGCAAAAAGAGTTAATAATAAAATAAGAAAGAAAACTGATTGGATAAAAGGAAGTACAAAAATTACAAAAAAGTTAGAAAATATAAAAAATACTGAAGATACAATAGAACTGGTAGTATTTTCGATAAATAAAATAGAAATAACTATATTTTTAATAAATACGATAGAAATAATTAAGAAAAAATTAGAACAATTATATAGTGAAGATCCATTAAAAGGATGGGAAAAACATAAAAACTACTATAAAAATTGAATTAATAAATAAAAATAGCATAATAACCCAGAAACCATTAACATATAATTTTGACGATTTAAAAGAATTTAAAATGCATATAGATGAATTATTAGAAAAACAATATATACAAAAAAAGTAATAGTAAACATAATAGTCCAGCATTTATAGTAAATAAACATAGTGAACAAAAAAGAGGAAAAAGTAGAATGATTATTGACTATAGAAATTTAAATGCAAAAATTATGCCATATAATTATCCAATACCAAATAAGATATTAAAAATAAGGCAAATACAAGGATATAATTATTTTAGCAAATTCGATTGTAAATCAGAATTTTACCATTTAAAGTTAGAAGAAGAATCTAAAGAATTTTGATATAAGAAATGTTTTTTTTTTTCTGGTTAAAGTTACTTTTCAGAAAATAAGATATATAATTAGTTGAGTGATTTTATAAATAAAAAATAAAATAAGTAGGTTTACTATATAATTCACTAAATTGAGTGATCATCCCGCAAATTTACACGACTGTAAATATTTAAAATTTATCAAGTGACATATATTGTTCATGGAACTAGTGTGTGCGCGCACCCGATGCTAAATAGTGTGGATCTGCGTGCTGCTTACCTTTAAACTTCCCCTGCTATGCCGGGTAAGATAAGTTAGACCAGTTCAAAATCCTTTCTCTATATATATGAGACAAGCATACGTCTCATACAGGATATCTCTAGTAAACTTGCAATCAGCAATTTCTATACTTGTGGTTGCAAAAAACTAGAGAATTTTGTATTTAAAAATATATAAAACAAACAAAAAATAATTATTATAATAATAGAGACATGGAGAAAGTTATGAGCATGGTTGTTTTTGGTGCTTTAGCCGTGGCAACATTGCTACAAGTCACAACAGCACAAAAAGAGCATGTCGTTGGGGACAATATTGGTTGGGTTGTACCACCCACTGGTGCTTCAGCTTACTCAACATGGGCTTCTAAAAATACCTTCAATGTTGGCGACACCCTAGGTACTAATTTCTACAATTGTCTCTATAAAGGGTTGGCGATCCAAATAAGTGAACAAACTCATCATTTTCTTTTACGGAAAATTTAACATATGCCATTAAACTTTAAGAAAAACTTCGTCTTATGTCATCTTGTTAAAAATTGGGTCATCTATGTCATTATTATTACAAAAATGACATTTCACGTCGCCTCTTATTAGAGGTTTGTATCACCAAATATAAATCAGTCAATATTAATAAATGAGTTCTAATTTTAATTTCAAATTTAATTAATATGGGTTGATTTAAGTTTGGTTATGTGTACCTCTAATGAGAGAAAGATAATGGCACGAATGATAATGATTTTGCAAAACTATAAAATCGGGCAGTTGTAACATAACAGCTCGAACGAATACTTCTTGTAACGGCAATAACATAGATGGGCCCAACTTTTAACGGATGACATATATAAGTCTTTTCTCAAAATTCAATCACATAATTGAGCCTTTTCCCTTTTTTATTTATTAAAAAAGTTCATTTTTCTTTTCATAATTCACTTAAAAAGTTACTTTTCCTCTTTTGTATTAAAAAATACTAATATTTTGTTATTGCACTCAAAAGGTCATTCAAATTAAATAATGATATATGACACCTAATTTTTATGCCAAAAATGTAAAGATACTAATATTCGACAATGTTTGTAATTTTTAAATTCAGGTGTTACATCATTAACAAGTGACTAGATAAATCACTTTTGTGCTCGGTGATCTTTTGCGTGAATTAACAAAAGATAAGTGATTTTTCAGATTAAAAGAAAGACGAACCTTTAAGTTAAATAGCAAAAGGTAAAGACTTTTTTTATGCCTGAAAAAGAAGGAAGAAAATATCAGTGACAATTTAAAAAATCAGCTGTTTGTATAAATATTCATTTTCCCTTTTCCTTAAGCTAGCCATGCTTGAAATATTTGGTTTATGCATTCTCACAATGGTAAATTCAGGTATTTATCAAGGGTGTTCAATAATTAATATTTATGTTCAAAAATAAAATTATGTATGTTGAATATCTTCCATCCTTGCAGTTTGGATATTATATACATGCCGTTTTTAAAATTTTTTTCCCTTCCAATTCTTGAACAGTTTTCAAATTTCCCAGCAACATCCATAACGTGCAAGAAGTAACAAAAGCCTCATTTGATGAGTGTTCTACGAAATTTACTAGAGGACCAGCCATCTCAATAGGACCAGCAAATGTCACTCTTAAATCTGCCGGTGATAAGTACTATATTTGCACGGTTGGCAAACACTGTATAGCTGGTCAGAAATTGGCCATTATAGTTTCAGGCACAGGCGCACCCATATCAAATGCTCCTAAGGGCAGTGCTACACCTTCTCCAACCCCCACACCACATGCTCGTGCGGAGAGTTCTCCACCTTCTCCTGCTCCTTCTTCCTCGACGGTCGTGCTCACTAGTTTTCTTCTCAGTGCATCATCTATTGCATTGGCCATTTTTTTTTAAATCGATCTATATAGGAGGATGTATAACATGATGACATTTTATTATAATAAGTTCATCTCGAACCTATGTTTATTTTAAATTTAGGATAATTTCTAGTAGTTCAAGATTTTTGCCAAATCTTCTGCAAAATATTTGCACTATTAATGAAGTGTTTAAAAATTTATAGACAAAGAACTATACTATATACACATGTTATAAGAAGTAGTTTAATGTTAGAAATTGCTTTCGGGCTTAGGCAAACTCTGATAATAGCAATTGTAAACACATAATTTTGTCCCTCCCGTATATCGCATTATCAAATTTACCGCATTGTTACCGTACACCCTCACCCATTTAATATTCTCCCCACAAGAATCCAAGTAACAATTTTTAACAAATCCATAACCACCTTATCCTAACAAACCCTCAACAAATTCACCACCCACTCTAACTAATTTTGCCACCTCACACCCCTACCCCATACCTCCTTCTACCCACGTACCACACCCCACTAACAATACACAGCACACACACAAGATGGACACACAGAGAATACAATAGATACACTCACATAAAGACTCATCCTCACTACACAAAGAAAAAGCTGGATACTCACACACATCACACGGTAAAAGTACACACACAATCGGAGAAGGGAGTAGAAATTGGAGATTGGAGGGAGGTAGTGAATAGAGGATCGTGAGAGAGAGAGAGAAAACGCGCGAGAGAAGGTAGATCGGAAAAAACTTGACTGGCCGGCGAATTTTAGCCAGAAATAGTATCCCCTTCGCCGGGAAACGTTGTTGCTGTCCCTTTCTCCTTGTTTTCGATCACCATTGGAGCTCACCGGAGTTTCTACGAGACGGTAAGTACGGACCCCGACTCTATTCCGTCCTGAATCAATCAAATTTTATCGATTTTAGTCCAATTTCGGCGATGTCTATTGGAAAATAGTAGAAATTTGCAACTCGGGGTCCTGTACTGAGTTTGTTTCTGCTATCTTTAAACCTGTCTGATTGGTATCTCTCTATTCGGGTTTGATTTGTTCGTTGTTGAGATTCGTTCCGAGATTTCGGAAGCGGTTCCAGTCGAAAGGAGTGATTTCAATTGAAAGCGACATTATGGTCCATTTCTCATCCTATTCTTGATTAATTTTAAGTTTTGAATACTTTATGTGATGTATTCATGTTACATGAAGTTTTGTTTTGTGTGATTTTTTGATGTTTGAATCATGAATGGTGGTTGATATTGGATTTGATTTTTGAAGAATCGAATTGATGTTTGTGGGTTAAGATAATCATTGATCAAGGATGAAGTTGGTGATGGGGATTGAAAAGTGATAAAAAATGAATATTGGCTCGGATTGGTTCATCGATAGAGTTGATTTGAAATGAACACTAATTTTGTCAAACTTGATAGTGTCATGCGTTAGGCCAAAAATCTATAGGAAAATCGTAGGCTAGGGTAGGCAAATTTAGAGTCAAGCTGTTTTGAAAAAGGATTTCCAAAGGTGATTTGGCACACCCGACTCATGCCAAGTGGTGACTCTGAGTTTGAATGTAAATAATCTTTTTTGAAACAAAATTATTTTCTTTCGTCACTTGATAATAAAAACCCTTTCAAACTTAAAATTATTTCTTTTTTTTAAACAAAAGAGGTGTGACAGCTCTAGCGACTTTGCTAGATATTTTTAGAATTTGAACTTATTTTTTGAGTTGTATCGGCTTAGTTTGACATTATGGGTGTATAGACGTTGTTTGTGTTATTATTTATATTTGTTTTATCATTGTTGAGCTACGTGCTACATGTTTACAGTTTTTTTTACGTATTACCCTTTATATCTGTCATCATTTGCATAACCCAATTCATTTCTTTCACAACAAGTCCCATAGTACATCTTGTGTACACACCACTAGTTGAGTCACCCTTATTTTAGGAGGGGGGGCCATCGGCTGGTATGGAGTGAGTGAAAAGCCATCGTAGTCACCATAGACAATATGCTCCCCCAAACAGCCTTGTTAGTAGACCCCAACCTAGGTCAGTCTTTAAGTAATGCTTATCTGTATCATATTGAGACCTAGAAGGACCCACTCAGTCCTTTATTGGAAACTCACCCCTGAAGCATCCCTAATTGTTGCATCCTTGAGGGTAACAAGATCATTTGACGGACTGATTTGTGAAAAAGTGTGTAGGCAAGGAAAGGTTGAAAAAAAAAGAGTCAAAAAAAGATTTTTTTACCTTTTACACTTATTTACTCAAAAACAAAACATCAAAAAGATTTTGTCTTTATTTCTGTTAGCAAACATTCATAATTTGAAAATTTTAAAAAATATATTTTATTTCAATAGGATTTTTTTTTATAAAAGAAACAATTTAAAAAAAGATGGTAGAAGTTTTGTACATTTTATATAACGAAAATAACAAATAAAAAAATTTCTTTCATATTTGTTGGTGTCAGTTTTATGTGAAGTATCTAATTAAAAACTCAAAAAAGATTTTATTGACGTCATTCATCCTCTGTCCTTGGTCGTGTCTCTTAAGTTAGGTTCAGTTTTTTATTTAGTCCGTAACTGTCCAATCTGGACGGACTATACACACTTAATTCTCCTCTTTCGGGAGTGAGATACGTAGGCAGTCCTTGTAGGGTTCGGTGATCTTATTTAAAAAATCCAAAAAGATTTTCCTCACTTTACATTTAGAGTAGGTGTTTTATATACATCTTTAAAAGAAAACTACAAAAAGATTTTCCTTTAATAGTTTCAAGTTTCATTTTCTTATGAAATTCAAAATTGAAAACCCAAAAAGATTTTTCTTTGGTAATCATAGGTTTCATTTTGTATTGAAAGATGAAAAATTTAAAAAGATTTTCGTCAATTCTTTTGTCAATTTGTTATTTTCTTTACTTCTTAAAGTTTTAAGAAAATGAAAAAGAAAGAGAGTTTGATAGGCCATGTTGTGCCAAAACTTCATGAACTATGCACACCTGATTTTACTCTTTCGAGAGTGAGATACGTAGGCGCTCTTCTTGGGTTCGGTGATCTTTTTAAAAAAAAAGAGGAAAAAGATTTTGAAAAAATGTTAACCTCTAATGCATTTGCTGTCTCTTGTTTAGTTAGTTTAAGGTGGTTGGTTTGTGGCATTTTAGCTGATCCTCCATATTGCACCAAGTCAAAGAGAAATTTATGACCGACAAGGATACCAAGGTTGTTGTAGCTAATCAGATAGAGAGTTTGGGGAATGATAATTAGGAGATAATGAAGAGATTCAGAAATTAATACAACAAATGATAGAAATGCACCGAGCTTGGGCTAATGGGTTGCCTCCTCCTCCAGTTCCCATTGATAATCTGGAATATATGTCTTGCTTTCCCCCCGTGTAACATGTAGAGTTCCAGGGAAACACTATCCAAATACTTCCAATATTCATTTCCTCACTCCTCAACACAAAACTACCGCATACTCGGCTCCACCTACTATTTATGTTTTTGCACCCCCACCCCTACTTGAAGCTCCTACTTTTGATGTTCATGCACCGGTTGTGTAATACCCTGAGAATTCCAATTGATAGTAGAACCATGCTTCAAACTCATGAGAAATAAATTTTAGTGATTTGGTAGTTTTATGATCAATTTTGATGTGTATTCAAGACTCAAATATGTCCTAGCTATTAGGCGAATCAAAACATCCCTTACCGATTGAATTCTTGAGAAGGATATTAGTACAGTCAACTTCAAACGAGCATATTTTTTGTTATACTATGAATTTCTTATCTCATGACCCAGCAACAGATATATAATTTAATTAGCTTTTCAACAATACCAATTTTGTCAAAATTCAGTATTGGGGTAAAACGTTATGACCATTTTACAGTGAGCTATCCGGATGCCAAAGTGTGATGGAAAGGCCGACGAACTGTCGCACCTGCGATGGATCGTCTCTCAAACTATCCCAACTAAGGCAGTAAGCCTGTTTTCTAGCCAAAAAGTGATGGGTTGAAGGGATGGTATGTCCCTAGGGCAACAGTTCATCGCCCAAACTGTCAGGGACCTCCGTTTAGCGATTTTAAGCCCCTTTTAAAAGGATTTTTGGGTTCTTTCCACCCTTTTTAACACCTAATTATATTAAATCAAAGCACATAACTTCATATTCATCCATAGCATCAAAATTGAGGTTCATTTCAAGATCAACCTTTAAGAACAAGGTTCAAACCCTTCTTCAAGAAAACTTAAGAATCAAAACATCACCATTCAAAAACCTTCAATAAAAACCTCCAAGAACATTCTCAAGGCTTCAAAATTCAACTTGTTCCATTGAATCAAGCCAAATAAGGTATGTGGGATTTGAACAAGGACAAATCTTTCGTCCTTGTGCCCAAACCTTGTTTTAAGTTATGAATTACTGAATTTTATGTGATTTCTCATGAAATTGAAGTTAGGGTTTATATCCAATTTTTATTGTTTGAAGATTATGAGAATTCAAGTGATTGAATGTTGAATTACATGACTATTTTCATATATTTATGCATGTAATGCGAATTTCCAGTTTTTTCCCAATCAAGTTTAAGCATGATATTGAGATTCTTGATTTTATTATTTGGATATTATTGAAGTATTTTCAAGAATCATATGGAGTATGATGTTTTGCTATGATATTACATGAGTATGTTTATATTTTCATGCTTATTGCTGAAATTTCTAGATTTTGGATTGATTTAGCAATAATTACATTATCAAGTATGAACCTTTTGGCGTTTTAACATAAGTTTGAAGCATGGGCTTTAAGACCTAAGATTTAGTCTTGATATTTCAAGAAGATTATGATTTTAAGACTCTTTGATGATTTTTTACCAAGTTTTAAGAAAGAAATTGATCTTTTGATCCTAAGCTAAGATAAGGAATCTACATTTTTCATAAAGTTTGAGATTTAAAGAAGAGAAGCATAATTTGTCTTGATTATAAACCCTTATGCTATTTTAAGGTGAATTTTCTAAAGTTCTGAGCAATAAGTATGGGGTAGTATTTAGCACCGAGTTGGGTATGATTCTAAGATCTCATGCCCCAGAACTATGTGCCACCGTAGGTTTACGATATGTCCATAGTGGGCCAAGATAGTGATCACTAAAGTTAAGGTTCTATTCTGATGACAAGGGTAGAACAGCTCTCCCCAACGTAGGCAAGACGTTAGACTCCATGTCAGCTCACATGGATTATGTCGGTTAGAAGAAACTCCCAAGTTCCCAGAGTCTCCAAAGTTTTATAGTCCTAAAGTTCCCAAGTTCTTGTGTTCCCAAAGTACTATCCCCCTCAAGATAAAAGCTTAAGTTTTGAAAGTTATTGTTTTAAGATTTCTTTTTGCTTACAAGCTTTGAAAATAAGAGAAGAATACATATTTTACAACTAAGTTTAATGACTCACGAGATTTATGCTACATGTTTCATTATTCATGATTTATGAGATTTAGATTTCAGATTTATTCAAGCTATATGAGTCATTTATACAAGCATGCATGGTTTTATAAAGAGTAATGATATTGTTGACTTAATGCATACACCCCCATATACTCAGTACATCCTCAAAGTAATGATCCACATATATGTCTATGTAATACATTGTCTCATAATGTAGGTACAAGATCTAGTAGGCGCATTCAGACTTAGACAGTTGCAGTTTCCAGCTAGCAAGGTGATGAGTCCTTCTACTTCGAGGACTTCGGTTAGATTTATTTATGTTGTGTCTTTTCTTATTCATATGTATTGATTAGCGGTAGTTGGAGTAGCTTCCCAACTATTTATAGTCAGTATAGTAGAGGCTTCATAGATGTCAGTTAGAGTCAGTATTATAATTTCAGTCCCTCTCTTCATACTTTATTAAAATGTAAAAGTGGTATCAGTATTGTGTTTTATAGATTTCAGCATTTCTTTATGTTTTCGCACAGTAAACTTCACCATTCATTCATATTTAATCAATTTCTTAGTAGTATGGCATTATAAGGGTTAGCTTGGGATCACTTGTGGTCCTAAGCACCGTGTGACATCTCGGGACAGATTTTTGGCATACACCAATTCCAATACAATGTGGAGTTGATCCCTGATGAGAAGTCCCTAACTAATATGAAGAAGAGTACTAAAATTTTTAGGGAGTATGGAATTAGATGGCATGAACAAGCTGCTAGGGTGAAACCGCCAATGAAAGAAAGTAAGATAATGGAGGTGTTCATTCAAGCGCATGATAAAATATATTATGAACATTTGTTACCTGCATTAGGCAAACCATTTATTGAGGTCCTTAAAATGGGGGAGATGATAGATAATGGAATCAATATCGGTCGCATTATGAATTTTGCAACATTGAAAGCAATTACTCAAGTAATTCAAAAGGGTTCGGGAAATGTTGAAGGAAAGAAGAATAAGGAAGATATTACTGCTATTGTAGCTGGACAACGTGCATGTCAAAGAAGACCACATCACCGTTACACTCAGTCTCAAGCCCAAGTTCATACCCAAGCTCTATGTAATCACTCCCCAAATCCATTATACTCCATTCCCCACCTCCATATCCAATATATAGCGCACAACCATATATTCAACCCTATTCTTATCCACAATGGTGCGCACCAACTCCTCAGAGTCATTCTCTAACTCTAAAAACATACCAAAGCCCTTCTAAGTTTGATTTTTGATCCAAGACAACCAATGAAATAAGACAGAATCCAAGAGATAATTTCACACCAATTGGGGAATCGTATGCCAGTTTATTCCAAAGATTGGTATAGTGGGGAATGATCAATACTCTCCTTGGGTATACTCCTAATTTATATTTAAGAAATTTTGATCTTAATGTACAATGAGCGTATCATTTTGATGTTCAGGGTCATAATATTAAAGATTGTTGGGATTTTGAAAGAGAAATTGAAAAGATAATTTAAGATAAATAAATTATGGTGCAGAACATTGATAGTGAGGAAAAGTTTAGTCATGCTGATATGCAAACCAGTTGCTAAGATGTCAAGCTCAGTAATTGAAAAGTCACTCCTCTCCTTGCTAGGGTGGATGTTTGGTAGTTTGTTTTATTTTTCTTTCTGTTATCCGAATAATTTTGGGTTATATTTTGGGATCTATCTTGTTTTGTTTCTTTATTGTCTTTGTTCAAACCCTTTTATTTTTCCTTCCAATAAAATGTGGCATTTTTTTGTTTTATTTTAATGTGTTTATTTGTCTTCTTTACATAATACATTTTATGTTGGTTCTAGTGATATGACATACTTGCGGAATTTTCAGCTAGATCTTCTAATTTAGGTTAATCATGGAGCATTAAATCAAGAACTTAAAGTTAGGGAAAACATCCGAGAAAATAAATAGAGGGTTGAGACATATAGTGATAATCATTTTGAGAATCACAAGAATAACTTGGTTATCAATTAAAAAACATCTTAGTCATTCTCAATTAGGTGAAATAGTGGATGCATGATCTCCTATCAATAGAAATAAAAGAAATTTATTCCACTAAAGCATGAGTCTTCTGATGTGAGGTATATGCAATAAGGATGGAGTTGTACGTGTGACAAGAGCAGAAGAAGAAGCGACACATATGCTCAGGCAAAGTTAGTGCTCTAAATCGTGTCATAAATGATCTTCACTTCTCATTTTCATATTGTATTATATGTACTTGAGGTCTTAAAAGATTGATATGTAACGATCCATTTTTTCTTAGAATCGGAACGTCACATAGTGCTCAGGACCCCGAAGGACCACGAGCTAACCCTTGACTGATATCTATACCTGAACACTACATAATATAGATAATAAATATGGAAACTGGCCATAAGGTTTAAAACATCTAAAAATACTCAAAATTGAAAACTGAATATTGATACATTTGTCCGAAAAGCCTCTAAACTGTCTGAGCTGTGGAGTTGTGGGACATGTCCCTAACTAACTAGCGGTACTGAGATTACAAAGATTACTGAGATTACTGAGATTTCTTAAGTTCTGTATCTGTCTGAGAGTACAGAGTTCTATAACTCACTGAGTTCTGAGAATCATAGCTTGATTGAGATTATCGTGAAAACTGACACTGGCTCTAGACAGCAGCTAAATTGTCAGGTATAAATACCCCCAGGACTCGATAGCATAAAAGTAAAGCATAACCATTATTGAATTATCAAGACCATGGTCATTCATTCACCATCACAATCACTAAATTATCTCTTCAAGCATTTGAAAATCATAAACATGTAATAGTATAGAGAGAAATCCTATTGGCTCATACTTCATTCAACAAGGTCTTGCATCAAATACTTAGCATGTATTAAAGTCTTAGCATGTATCGAAAAGCACATAATTGGGGAATTTCATGCTATCGTATCTCAATTCATTCACTAAGGCTTTTCAACAAACACTTGGCATGTATGGGCTTGTACACCATTGGGGATTTCTAGTCAACATGGTATCATGGCTCTAATTCCTTCACATAAGCATTTTATCAAACATATGGGGAACATGCTTTGCTTATTCAATAATTTCTTCACTTAATTGACATGAACACATCACTTAACAAGCAACTTGAAGAGGGTTTATCATGAACATCACATGAATATCACATACTAGGGTCAAAGCTTGAAAACCTTGCAAACAAACATGAATCAAAATTCAATAATAGCATGAACATCAATTTCAACAAACATGAATCATGAAAACCCATAAACATAAGATCTTTGAATTTTTGGAAAGGGTTATTGAGCTTTTTGGATGAAAGGGACTCAAGAATCAACAACTACATACCTTAGGGAAACACTTTCTTGAAAGCTCTTAGAGAGATTCTTGATTTATTGATTTCTCTTATTTTTTCTTGAAGAAGAAAAAAGGGTTTTGATTTTGTAGAAACCCTAGTTTTTGATGTTATAGATGAAGAATTAAATTATGAGACTTGATTGGATATAAATAGGAGCTGAAAAGAGTGGGAAAAAGATCAAAAAACCCTTTTAAAATCGAGTTAAAAATGCTGAACGAGGGATGCGACGGTCGAAGTGACGATCCGTCGCTCAGTCTGACGATTCATCGGACCATCCATCGTACAACAGTCAGAAAAAGAACACACTACCTCGATGCGATGATTTCAGCGATGGTTTGTCACAAATCCATCGGTCCGTCGGATCATCCGTCGTACGTTGGTCAAGATGAGGTCATATTGCCTCAGCGCGATGGTCCCAGCGACAGTCTGTCACAGCCTCGATGGTTCGTTGTACTTTGGCCAGGAAAAAGAGTTACTTCCTTGGTTGGAACGGGCTAGGTGACGATCCATCGCAAGCTCAACGGCCCATCAACCCGGCCATCGTACTTGAGCGGTTCCGACTATTTTAGTAAAACGGCCATAACTTCCTCGTCCGATGCTGGATTTTGACGAAATTGATATCGATGGAAAGCTTATTCAATGCTATACATGACAAAAAGTTAATATTAGGAAAATTCTACATGGTTCAAAATGTTTCTCACTTTGGGAGACACTTCTTAACCTTTTTGGGCCAAATTTACACTTCACTGAGCACGCTAAGGCTCAAACTAAGAGAAAATTTTGCGAGGTCTTATATATATGACAAAGGCATTTCATTATGCTATCCAAATATTGTGTCATCCTTTGTTTAACCCATTTGAGATTTAATTTTTTTTCACACCCTTCTCTTGGAATCAAGATAGAGTTAGCAAAACGTTAAAAAAAAGAAGAAGATTAAAGCATCAAGAAAAAAGAATAGAGTCAGAAAAAGTTTTTAAAAAAATGTGTGTGTTTCCAAAAGAAAGAAAAAGAAGATTGTCAAGAAAAATAGAAAAGAAATCCCAAGAATAAAAGAGAGAGTCAGTAAAAAAAATAAAAAAAAAAGAAAAAGAAACCAGAGTTAAGCAAAAAAATGAGTTGCCGGAACTACGTTTGATCTGATTCTCCTCTTTTGGGGGTGAGATACGTAGGCAACCCTACTCTGGGTTTGGTACAACCAAATAAATAATTTTGAATCACCCAGTTAAAGAAACTAAGGCATAGTTAATTCCATTGTTCGAATCGATTTTGAGAGTTGTGAGTAGCCCTACTCGATGTTCAATCCAATCAAATGAACAATTTAAAATTACCCAATTAAACAAAACTGGGGAATGTGTTAATTTTCTATGATTGAGTCGATTCCAAAAGTTATAAGTCCCTCCCCACTTCAAGTATTTTTTGGGCCTAATGTCATCCTTTATTTCCAATCTTATTGAAAAGCCAAGTTACAACCAAAGAAAGACCTTCAGATCAATCTTTGAGAATAATAAGGCTAAGTATGCAATGCATATGACAATACATTTTTGAGAACTAATTTTCTTACTAAGCATAAGGAATCAAGAGAGAAATAAAAATGAGAGTCTTATTAGTGAAAAATCTCACGGGCACTGTAAGGCGATGGTAAGTTGAGAGAGATAAAAATAAAAGAGTTTATCGGTGAAATCCCTCATGGGCACCATAAGACGACTGTGAGTTGGGAGAAATGAAAATAAAAGAGTCTCATTAATGAAAAACCTCATGGACACCATAGGGTATTGGTGATCTGAGAGAAAGAAAATGAGAGAGGCTTGTTGGCGAACACCCTTCAAGGCGTCACTAACAGAATAAGGATCTGAATTGCTAATTGGCCCAAGAAAGTAACTCCATTTCAGGGCTATTAACTCAACAACAATTAGTGAAATTTAGATGAAAATATTAGACAGCTTAATCCAAAATACATGTCATAATCATTAGATTTGGCTGTCACTTTCAGATAAATTTTGCTTTTCTCCATTTTAATGGGGACATTCATTGTCTGGTTTTCTTACTTACATTTTTATTTGCGTTTTTATGAGTCAGTTATTCAAATGGCGTGTCTTTGACTCAAATCAATGTCAAAGAAAGTGAGAAAAGATTTCAAAACTGACTACCAACTTCTTCAATTGCAGAAAGCAAGACAAAAAGGCTAGTACATGAAAGAGACACGATTCTGAGTCAAAATAAGGCATGCAGAAAGTTTTTTCAATAGACAAGCCTGGAAACTCATAGAAATACCAAGGTTCAAAGGGTTTATCTGAGGAGAATGACAAAGCAGAGATACTGTGATTATTTCAAAGTCACTTTTAACAATCTGAGTTTGGGTCAATGTTGTAGCAAGTTAATGACATATGCTAATGGTTGGAAGAAAGATTAAATATGATGAGGGCAAGAGGGATTGTCGCAAAATCTAAAGCAACAAACTAGCCACCATGTTTTTAAACTCATAAGGTTTTTTTTTGATGAAATAGGAAACATGTTACCTTCAAATCAAGGACTTCAGAGCATAACTATCAAGGGCTGCAATGACCCACTTCTACAAATGCAAGAAGCAATATTACTGCATAGGTTTGATAATCAAATCATGGTAAAAATTTATCATACTATATGTAACATCCCGATTCTCGAGAACCAAAACGCCACACTGTGCTTATGATCCCGAAGGACCACAAGCTAACCCTTTTTCTGATATCTGTACCTGTTCACTGCATAATATAATAAAATACATGTGAAAACTGGCTAACACTTGCCATAAGGTTCAAACATCTAGAAATATACAATACCTTAAACCACACACTAATACATCTGTCTGAAAAGCCTCTACACTGCTCGAACTGTGGAGTTGAAGGGACAATTCCCCCAACTTACTCCGTCTACTAAAATCAAATACTGTAATAACAACATCCTTAGATAATGAGGGGTCGCTACTGCACCCACTACTGCTATACAAGTGACTTCTAAGATGCTCCAAGTTTCACTCCTCTGAACCTATGGTGCCCCAAAATAAAAGAATACCATAGCGTGAATGGGTCAGTACTAAGATGTACTGAGTATGCAAGCAGGGAAGGCTAAATGCAAGGGCTTATGCATGAATATTTAATCAATAGAATAATCATGAGAATAACGAACGAGTACACATATATGAATGCACAGTTCACAACCATTATAGCAATTATAACGACTCCAGATACCACAGCTCGGATACCACTTTACTGTCCTCGAAACTCACTACTGTACTAGGGTACTGCATTACTGAATCACAGGATACCAATAATGATCAATCGAATACATTCACACCCCTGACTCCTGAAGATTTATACTGACACAGAAACCGTGGAAAGTAGTTACATAACTCACCATAACTTTTCATAAGCAACTGAATATGTGAGGGTGCACACAATAATTTAAATAATATCTTTGATTTTGTAAAACATGCGTACGGAAAATGAAGACTCACATGGCTTGAATTTCATTATCCATACTTCTCATAATATTATAGAGAGGAAAACATAAGTAAAATCCCATAAATCATCATACAATCATCAATATTCATCATAAATTCTCATGACTCATCGTAGACAACCAAACTCATCAACTCAAGACTAGGAACGACTCGATAGTTCAAGAAACATACTCTTATGAACAGGGGAGTTTCCTATAACCGACAACCCCACATAAGCCACGTAGAATACCAACATTTTCCCTCCTAGGGAGAATATTCCCTTTGGCGGGAGTGTTGTACTCTTGCCAGGGAGTACAACCTTAAAGATTTCATTATCACAATTCGGCTCTCTGGCCAACAATATCATCATCAACAACCCTATGGTGGCACATCGGCTTTGGGAAATACCAAATTTCCCTCTCGGTGATAAGTAATACTCCCCGACTAGCTTAGAACGCGTTAGGAAATCCACCACAACATCACAAGGGTCTATCATAAAGACCAAATCAGATCTCTTTCTCATTTATCAAATCATATAAATTTGTGCATTCCTAACTCAACACATTTTATCTCAAAATATTTTAATTTTCCTCAACATCAACATGGTATCAATAACA